>NW_022111321.1:10096249-10110192 GCF_000313985.2 Echinops telfairi | reverse complement strand
AAAAAATCTAAAATCATATGACTAATACTACACCTCTTGTTTTTTAAGGAATAGGAAATAATTCATCCTAGGGAAATAAAGGAAGTGCCAAATCCATATTTTCTCTGTCTTTAACTGTGGATTTCTGAGAAATGACAAGCCTTATTCTAAGGGCTGTCTAATGAGGTCTGTGCTTGGCCAGCATCGGCCTTGATAGCTGTGAACTGACCAGTAAGAGTGGGCGCCTCTCTGCCTCTGTATTTATTAAAATCAGACAAAATACGGAACATGAACCCTGGCATGTAATGCCACAGGCATAGTTCCCCCTCCTTCTGATGAGAGAAAAAGAAAACAAACCACTCAAATTTGAACTATAATAGTAAACAGATTTCCACATGTTAGCTTTAGATGTAACTTAACATTTCTCCTCCTTAACTGTCTTTAGGTTCGTTAAGAAGTTCTCTAATAACATACTCGATTATCACTTTATTTAGGGGCACATATTGTCCACTGGCTTCACACATTGTACCCTAACAGACAAAAATCAAGAAATTCTCTCATTAGACAAAAATAGTAAGATACCAACCAGCAGTGCTCTGACTGAACGACTCAATGAGAAAAAGTGGACATCTGATAGAATCACTGGATTTGCCTCTCTCTCTCCCTCTCTCTCTGTCTCTCTCTCTCGTTCTTCCTTTCAGTCTTAAAGCTAACGTCAGAACCTTTACAGGACACACCTTGAACCCTATAGCCAAAATGGCAGTGGTCTGAACCAGGCTTCACCATTTCCCTCACTCATCACAGTACTGCGAGAGTTAAACTGCATCTTTGAAACAGTGCCAACAGGAAGTCCTCCAGGACTAGTTTTCAGTGGATGTTTTACAGACAGCAGAGGCTGTTTATCCTGCCAATAATCAATCACCTATGCAGGGCCAGTCACTGGGCCTGGCATAGAACTCAGTGCTGACAGTAAATGGGGGGAATGGCCAAGATGGGCCAAGATGCCCAGGCTTCACAGCACAACTCTCACCTGTGAATGACAGGAACCCATGTGATCACAAATAGACAAGAAAAAGAGAAACATACAAGGGTGTGGAAGGACAAGCCAGGGGCAGGATTTGAAATGACACCTTTACTTCAGAAAGCACTCATCATAAGGGTAAAAATAATAACAACAAAAGTCCCTGGCCAGACTCCACACTAATACTATTCATTCTCTTTTTACAACTCTTAGAATAAACAACTTCTCTGAAAGAATCACCTTCATTTCATAGATGTAGGAATGGACTGAGAAATTAAGAAACTTTCCCCACACCGAGAGGAAAAAGAAAAAATGATACTAGTGTAGGAAGGTCAATAATATATATAGCTACAAAGTCATAGAAACTTTTATTAAACAAAAACACCAAACTAGGAGGCTATTACTTCTCAACAAATCCTCCTGTGAGATGACTACACGTCTGAGGGCAGAGTTTCCATCAGCTCTCTACACTTTGCCAACGAATTCTGTATTCTTCAATTTATACCACATCAAAAGGTGGTTGGGGCATCCTCAGAGGATTCCGGTTTCTTAAATGTCCTTTCTGTTTATGGAAGAATAAGAACTCTGAAAGGTCACTATCAGGGACACAGCTTGGATGGGGTAAGATTTCCTTCCCAATGCAATCCTTGTAGGACCGCCCTCGGTATCCTGGAAGAACAAGCAGGTGCATTGTTGTGATGGGAAGAATTCCTTGGCAAAACTTTCCTGGACTTTTTTTCCCCTGGTATATTTTTAATTTCCTTAAGACTTCTTCCTAATAAGCAAGCCCCTCTGAGGATCCTGTGTCCTTAGAGAAAATCTATCAAGATTACTCTTTTGATGCCCGCAAAAACAGCCATCACAAGATTCTGAGCTGAGCTCCCTGCCTGAAATTTAACTGGCCTTGGAAGCAAGCAATCTCTGGATTGAACCTTTACTCTGAAGGCGTCTTCATGAGACTAAGAGAAGTGTACTGATGAGAAAACCCGTCTCTAGTCAACCACTGACTGCAGGTACATACTTAAACATGTTTTGTTTAGAATGAACCCATGCACCAATGAACCAGAACCACCGAAGCAATACTTTTTGACTTACCCTTATATACTCACTCATCACTTACAGACTCTCTCATTAGCCAACGTTTCCCATTGGGGACAATAGCAAAATTTTAAAATCTGCTCTATGATCCTACTATTCTGCACATTAAAGGATGGCTGGCATGACAGCAACAAGAAGGTTTCTGTAAGCTCCCTCATGGAGCTGGGCAGTGCTACCCTGGCACCTCCTCTCCTTCCTGCCAGCCTGGGCACTTCATCCAGCCTCCACAGTCACAGCCTCCAGCAATCGTGAAGGCGACACCAAGCTAGCAGGTTCCTGAGGCCATGCCACTCAAAATTGTGTGGAGTGGGAAGGAAAGAAACATGGGAGAGGGTATTCGATGAAATGGGACTCACTACTATCAAGTTGATTGCGACTCACAATGATCCTGTAGGACAGGGTAGTACTGCCTGGAGGACTGCCTCTGTGAGTTTCTGAGACTGTAACTCTTTACAGAAGTACAAAGCCTCATCTTTCTCCCTCAGAGCAACTGGTGGTTTAGAACTGTTCACCTTGCTGTTGGCAACCAAATGTGTAACCACCATGCCACCACGGATCCTCATGAAGAGGTGTGTATGAGCGTAATGATATCGCAAGTATGCCAAACTGGACCTGAAAGCTCCGCCCAGTGGGGTTAATATGCAGCCAGTGCCCAGTGCCCTAGCAAGACGCCCGAGTTTTGATGGCTCACCAGGCCCAGAGGGAAGACCAAGCTTCAGACTGGCTCACAGGACTTGAGGGAGAATGGGGTGAAGCCCTGGGGATGGCTCCGATCTCACACATTGAAGATTAAGCCATGGCACCTCCAGTCACACCAAAAACCAAACTCGCTGCCCTCAAGTCCAGGCTGACTCATAGCAAGCCTATAGGACAGGGTAGAACTGCCCCTGTGGCTTTCCAAAACCTTAATTCCTTATGGGTATAGAAAGCCCTATTTTTCTCTCTAGGAGCGGCTGGTAGTATCGAACTATTGACCTTGCGGGTTGCAGCTGACCGCTTATCCACTATGCCACCAGGGCTCCAGTCATACATGCAGGCTTTGTCCAGCTTTGTCCCCTCCAGGCAAATCTCTAACTGGACTTGTCACAGTACTGAGCACATCAGTAAATCTTAGCTGTTACATATCAATGACCTCAACTATTAAAATCTGCCAAATGGATGGTGTGGTAGTTACATAATCTGTTGTCAAGTTGAGACTTACGAGTGATGGGGTGAAGTTTAGCTTGTCAATCAGGTCACAGCTTGATGACCTCATTTGGAGGCACTAAGATGAGTAGCTCATTGGAGGCGGGCCACACGATGACTCCCTGAGAGACATTACTGATGACAAGACTGATAGAGCTATGCTGATGCAACCAGAGCCCTGGAGCTGGAGAAGCTACATGGAGACCCCTGTCAGTACTAAGATGCTTCAACCACCACTGGATCCACAAGACTTTCCACCCACTAGCCTGTGATCTTCCTGAATTCAGCATCATTTCGCGTGTTTCATGAGTCTGAAGAGGAACTTATAGATTGGTGTTGGATATATGAGCTAAAATTGGACTTATGAACTTGGTTTGGACTGAGCTGAGAGGTTTTCTCAATATACAATTGCTCTTTTATATAAAACTCTCTCTTACACACACATGAGTGTTTATGAACTTGTTTCTCTAGTCTCCCCAGACTAACACAGATGGTCTCAAAATAGAAAACCCAAACTTCTCCATTTTGGTATAGCACCCATTTTTACACAATGACCTGGTCTTTGGTACCTAACCCTGACAGTAAGCTAGGAGTGGGTATACAGCCATACAAGTACAATTTGTCCTAACAAAAGCAGCAATTCTCCAATACCATCAAAAGCTGGTCCGGGTTCAAATTCTCCCAACTGTTTGTGTTAAAATCAAGATCTTACCAAGGTAGATGAATCATTTCTACAATGTCTCTTAAAAGGCTTTTCATATTTTAGCTTTCTTTTTCCAAGCCAATGAATCATTGACTAAATTAATAGATTTGTCCTGTCTGAATCAGAGTTTAAATTCTGAGCACCAGGTTTGCAGAAAGTAATGGATAACAGTCAAGTCCCAAAATCCATTTGCACAGTGCCCACGAGAGTCAAGTCTCCACTGAATTCCTTCTGACTATTAACCAAGGATGTGGCCAGCATTGCCCTTAGGCAGAGTGCATGGCATGTGGATCACCTCCATCCCTCAGCAATGCCAGACTTCCTTAGGGATTCCTGGGTCTATCCTTGATTGGTATGCCACACTGAGGAACCATAGTGTTGAGTCATGTCCTCACGGCCTTGGTCAGAGGGCCCTGGTCCAATCTTGGAAGTTCCTTTGTCTAGCTAAATGTGCATATCCCATCTGTAACTGTGATGTATTGATCTGCTGCCAATTATGTTTTTGTGACAGTTTCCTTTGGCCTCTCGTGTCCATTTGAAGTCCATGAGTCCCACCAAAATCCTTGAATACCATTTGTGACCTCATGCTACTGGTCTCTCTAATCTAGATGATGGGTTTTTGTCCGTCTCATCTTTGGCCTGTTTACGACTTAATAAATGTTCTCTTTAAATTATGTTTGAGATGTTGGGTCTCCTTTGTATACCAGAATATGTCCAAGCTCCCACATCACTGCCGTCTAGTTGACTTCAGCTCACAGGGACCCCACACAACAGAGTAGAACCTCCCCTTTAGGTTTCCTAGATAGTAACTCTTGCCAGGAATAGGTAGTCTCATTTTTCTCCCAAGGATCAGTTTGTACTAGGTTCAAACTGCTGGCCTTGCCATTAGCTGCCCCGGTGCATACCCAGCTACGCCACCAGGGCCCCTAAGTTGTCCTGCAGTGCATTCCAATGACTGGATTGGCTGGCTACTTCCAAGCACTATCGCTGAATTTGTTCCTCTCTCCCTGGTGTTGCCAAAAGTCACTTCTGAATGAAAGTCAGTTTTGAGTAAAATGCACACAGGCTAAATCAAGTATAGAAAGACAACTAGAATACACTTTTCCTGCTCATCTTTTCCTTTTGAACTACTGTTTATGTAAGCCACACAGACAACATTTTAAAAAATATTTATTTTGTTGTTATTGAGACTATACACAGAAAAACATAAGCTAATTCAACAGTGTCTACATGTATCATTTAGTCATACTAATTACATGATTTGAGTTGTGTAACCATTCACACCCTCCTTCTCTGAGTCATTCTTCCCCATTAACAGACATTCCCTGCCCCTGCTAAGTTCCCTATCTAATCTTTTGAGTTGCTGATATCAATTCGATCCCATATAAATAGTTCTTAAAATAGCATACGGTTCAAGGCAGATAGGTTTTAACTAGCTAAACCAAAGCATTGTTTAGTTTTAAAAAGACTACCAGAGATATTTGTGGTTTAAGGCTTAAAGATTACCTTGGGTAATAGTTTCAGGGGTTCAACCAATCTGCATGGCTCCAAGAAGTCTGGGGCCCATACAAATCTGAAATTCTGTTCTGCAGTTTCCCTCTTTGGTCAGTATTCCTCTATAGATTCTTTATTCAAGATGTTCAGTAATGGTAGCTGCGCATCATTCAGTTCTTCTTGTCTCACAGAAAGGACACAGTGGTTCATGAAAACTATTGGCCAGACACTGCATTCCCTCCTCCTGTTCCTGACTCTTAGGCGTTTTCTTTTGTTCCAGGGGAATAGAGAACAACAACCTAACATCTTTATGGGGAAAAAGGCCAACTTCTTAGTCAATTATAATGATAAAGCATCACAATCCTCAGGGGGGGGGGTTAATTAAAAATCATTTTACTTCCTATGAAACATCCTACTACAGTTAAAAAAACAAACACACAAACCTGAAACAGGGAGTAAAACGGAATGTTCAGAGAGAAAATGCACACACCTAGCTACCTTCCGGGGCTGTGACGCCGACGCTACAATCCAGTCAAGTCTATGGCATTTGAGGGATTGGGGCAGTAGCCTGATGATGTGGCTGTTCTATTAGATATCATCTGTGTGTGTGGAGTGCCAGGATTTCTCAGACCAGGCTTGTGCCAGGAAGGCAACCCAGGGGATTTCCACCATGTCCCTCCTTCTCACCACGGCCAATCTCAGGTGATACTGGGAAGCCCCCAGTCCAGACCATGAAAAGGACATGCTGAGGCCAATATAAAAAACGGAGGAGTTGACGTGTGAAACGTAAGCTCGCAAAGCTCTGCAAAAATGGAGCGGATTCTCTTCTCTGGATGCCTCCTCTTCCGGGCTGAGTCCCTGGATAAGAGTTAACGGGTTAGCTGCTAGCAGACAGGCTGCAGAGTCCAGTCCATCCAGAGGAGCCTCGGAAAAAAGGCTGTGATCTTCTTCCCCTACAGAAAAGAAGCCACTGAAAGACCGTGTGTGAAGTAGGGTTCTCCTCTGGAGTCTACACTTAATGAGTCCCAGTTTATCGTAGGGAAATTACCTCAATCCTTATTTATTAAAAAAAAAAAAAAAAGACACCCTTGGCTGATATGCCACTTCCCATCATTCTAGAGTTCCAGCAGCTAGGACGTGGATTTTTTTTTTAAGGAACATATGCCTCGATTCTGGAAGTTATTGCCTTTCCTTTCATTTGCTCTCCTTTAATCTCTTGATTCCCTACCTTTATAAATAAAGACAGTCACTTCCATAGGAAATGAAGTGAGACTCAAATAGTAAAACACTGTCAAATGACGGGTCTTGACCCTCTCCTCTGACCTTGACCCAGCTCGTTTATATTTCTAACTTTTAAAAGCCCTGTAAAGCAGTGGAATTCATGTGAATTATTCTCCAAATAAGCAATGAAAGAGAAAATGATGTAAAGTGACTTAGCTACTGGTATTTCCTCTACCAGGGTGTAGTAGCCAACCTCTTGAGAAAGAGGCCAGAAACAAAAGGGGGGATTCCAGGCACTGAGAAACACTATGGGAGGAGAAGCAGCAGGAATGTACTTGACTTCACAGTGGTCAGTATTGAACTCCTACTATCACATGAAGGGAAGACAAAGACTATCCACCAGAGGAGAGTCAGAATGGGATGGGCACGTAGAAGGAATGTTTGTTTTTCCGGTCCTACTCTTCCCCTTACAGTGAAGATCTGGTCCCAGAAGGAACAGAACGTTTCAGAGCCGAGTACACCTCAGCTCCCGCAAAGCCCCAGCTCAGGGCTTTACAGCGATTCCACCCGGCCCCTCCAGTGCATTTCAACATCACATCTCCACCTCTCATCAGCACCGCCAGCATTACAATAATAAACCCCGGTCATTAAATGAAAGGCTGTCTACCTTTGGGTTCACCACATACTTGGAAGGTGGCATTCTCAGAAGCCTGAAAGCATATGAGCACGGGCGTGCCAGTCTGCTCAGCTACACTGCTCCTGTCCATGAACGAAGCCATTTCATGGCTGCGGGCAGGGGTTAGCAAGAAAGGCACCCTGGAACAAGTGTGATTTCTTCTCTGACACATTGCCCTCTGTTTTGAAGGCACCAGGGACACACCTTTTCACAAGAAATGAGAATGCCATAGCTATATGTGACGACTGGGTGGGGTGGCACAGGAGGGCACGGCCAAAGCAAAAACAATCCAACTCATAGCCAACCCATAGAGGGTCTCCGGGCTGTAAATCTTTACTTGAACATATAGCCTCAACTTCCTCCCCCAAAGGTGGCTGGTGGTTTTGAACCACCGGCCTTGCAAGTTAGCAGTCCAATGTTTACCAGACAGCATCATCACTAGGGGTCCTTTTCTGGGAGGAAGAGGGGGTACTCAAAGTCCTGCCAAAGAACTTTCCATTAACATAAGACATAACTTATTTCACGGACCCAGTAACCACTACGCTCTCCACGACGTTGAGCGACAGACACTGCAGCAGGTGCAGGCTGAATGTTTCCGTATTAAAAACAAAATAATGTGAAAGTCAAGGTCATGGAGCATATTTTTCAGAAGGAAGCAACAGTCACTCACATAGCTTAAGGCTACCAGGGATTGGCTGGTGCTGGGGGGAAAGATCCCAGTGGCATTTGAACTCTACTGGCTGTTGTTTTTGTTTTCTTCTTAGAATTGTTTGTTTTCCTTGATACTCTAGTTAAAGTTGCACAGGTTTGAATAATCTGCATTTAACTCTATTCATCCTCAAAATGCCCTGATATATATATATATTTCAATCTTGAAGAAAGTAAGCGTTCTTGTTTTGTTTTTAGGAACACATATATCTCATTATAGAAAAAATACCTGGGAGAAAAATTGAAAGTACTTGCAAATGTCCATGTTTTAGGGCTCTATCAAATGTCTGCACGATCATCTTATTATAGTTTTGTACTGCACATCTGCCTGAGCACCACAATTACACTAACTGGGCTCTTTCATGTACTTGCAATGTCTCTCAAACATTAGTGTACATTTGAATTACCCACAGACCTCATTAGCGATACATTCTGATTCTGGAGGCGTGTAGCAGACCCTGAGGAACCCAATTCATTAAGTAAGAGTCCCAAGTGATGCTGATTCTGCAGGTCCACGGGCCATACATTGAATAACAAAGCCATAGGAAACACACTATCGTATGCTCACATCAATTTGATGCCATGCTGTGTGATTTCCCACTCCTTAAGGAGGATCGGGCCTGCACTGTGAGAACATTTCTTCCCAAACACACCACCAGGATAGAGGTGAGGGTAAGCATAGAGATGGAGAATAATTAAAGTAAAAATGATCAAACTTTGGCAATATAAAGAAAATTGTTGCATCAATGAATGAAACATTAAAGCTATTAAGAAACCGATTTTATTTTCCATAAACAAAACTTGTTTCAAAAGGACATACCTTTCTAAAATGTAAGCTTTTTCTTATAAAACAGAATATAAAATTAGACACAGGAGACTTCAAAAAGTTTATGGAAAAGTTCAATTATTTTTCAATTCCATTTTTCCATGAACCTGTTGAATCCTTTAAGTTTAGATTCATGGTCCAGATTCTAGGGAAACTGAATAAACTGGATTATTAACCATTATGTTTTCTTAAAATAGATCTTGCTTGACGACTACAGTGAACCCATAAAATAAGCCCATCAGGACCAGTGGTGTGAGTGGCGATACTGGGAGCATAGAGTGAGGGTGGGTTGGGAAGGGAGAACTGATTACAAGGATCTACATGCGACCCCCTCCCTGGGGGATGGACAACAGAAAAGTGGGTGAAGGGAGACGTCGGACAGGGCAAAATATGACAAAATAATAATTTATAAATTATCAAGGGTTCATGAGGGAGGGGGGAGGGGGGAGAGAGGGGAAAAAATGAGGACCTGATACCAGGGGCTTAAGTGGAGAGCAAATGTTTTGAGAATGATATACAAATGTGCTTTACACAATTGATGTATGTATGGATTGCATAAGAGTTGTATGAGCCCCTAATAAAATGCTTAAAAAAAATAACCCCCAGCCTCCACAAATCTGTGTTTACTATTCATGAAAGTGATGGTTTTATAGGGGTGAGGTGTTTTCTTGTTTTTCCTTTTTTTTGTTTTGTTTTTGCTTGTTACATTTTTGAATGAAAACTCTACTCCAATCCAGTTAATATTCACAAGAAAGGCACTGTTTTTATGATAGTGCAAAGAAATCATGGAATTTGGTGTTTTAAGCATAAATGCTGTCTTGATCAAGTATGTGTGTATAAGAGTGAGGGATAGTTATATTCAAATCTTTTTTAAGACCCTCAAATGTATTCGTACTAAAACCCCACAGCCATCAAATCAATTCCAACTCATATTTGGAAAAACTCTATATAGGTTTTCTAAGACTGTACATCTTTACTGGGGCAGAGAGTCACAGCTTTCTTTCTTAGAGCAACTGGTGAGTCTGAACCACTGACCTTGCAGTTAGTAGTCCAATGCTTACATGACAGTGCTACCAGGGCACAGTTGGACTCAGAGATGTGCAAGCATGAATGGGCACAGTTAGATGCCATGTAGAGATTCACCAAGGAATTGAGAAATCCAGGGTTGATCATTTAAAACCAGAAATGATCAAGCCCCCTTCAGAGTCTCAGCAAAGGAGCTCAAAGCTCACAGAGCTAAATAAAGGACTCCAAATTACATGACAAAGTTCATCCAAAGAATCAACCCTCCCAAAGCTTTTGATTTTGCTGGCATAGCTCTTAAGTATGAAAGAGTTTCTGGAAACCATGTGTGTCTAATTCCCGTAAATAGAACAATTTTAAAATAATAAGAATAATTGATATGCTTAAGGAATTCTCTTCTTAATCTCCACCCATAAGATCCCATTCACCAGCCTACCCATTACACAAGTACGGATTCAAATTTAGGGTTTATAAGCTTTTCACCTTTCTTGGAGAAAAAAAAGACACTCCAAAAAAATATTTGGGAAGTGAACACCGTTTTTCAGTTAAAATTTATTGAGCATTTACTATATGCTAACTCTTAAATTACTATGTACCAAGGGCTTTATAATTAGGCTTACACATGTCCAGATCCTGTGGATTAAAATGCATTAGCTACTAACTTCAAGGTGAAAATTTCAAATGTACCAGACACTCTGTAGGCCAACCAAAAGGCTGTCTGCTCTTATAAATTATGTCCATTCTCAGAAACTCTATATAGGTCACCATGTATTGGAAGTCACTCAATAGCAGTAGGTGGGTATATCAATCCTGAGTTAAATAAGCACACTTTTATCTTTCTTCTCAAAGAAACTGAAGCTTGGAGATAAGTAGCGCATTAAATCACTCAGCTACTGACTGCACCTTAATTTGAATCTGCAATGGAAACTAAGGAATCAGAACTCTCAACCACAATTTCTATACCTGGTGTGCATAAGGTGAAGTGTCTGCTAATTCCTAGGCTTTACCTGCCCAGTGTTCAGTTGAATTTGTGGTAACTTACTTGGATATACTTCATGATGACTAGTACGAAATGAATGAACAAGTTAATCCAACTCAATATTTGGGGGCTGGCTAGTTAACATAAGAAGTGTTCTACCGCAACTTATATCTTGATGCTAGGTAATTAGTATCATTATAATTAGGGCATAAAGTAATCGCTATCCATGTTTTAAGGCTGACTAAGCACATAAGGGGGAACCCTGGTGATGGTGGGGTTACTCACTGGGATGTGATCCACATGGTCGGCAGGCAGAAGCCGCCAGCAGCTCCTCAGAAAGCAGACTGAACTTTCTATTCCCGTACACAGTCACACTCAGGGGGTCGGTATGAGTCAACATTGACTCGATGGCAGTGGGTTGGGTTCGGCTTGGTATGGCACGGGCACAGCTCTCTATATCTAAAGTCATTTGACCAGGTTCTACTCCAGAAATTCTGGTGGGCAAAAATGATCACAAGACTTATTAATTTTGTTCTGCTGATTTTGTCCCAAGAATGCCCTAATGTCTGCTTTATTTAGAGTAAAGCTATAACCCACAAAGCAAGCCCTGGTGATATCGGGGGTTACAAGTTGGGCTACTAACCACAAAGTCAACAGTTCAAACCCACCAGCCACTCCATGGGAGAAAGGTGAGGATTTCTGCTTCCATCAAAACTGACGTGCTCAGAAATCCACAAGAGCAGTTCCACTCCATCTTATAGACGTGCTGTGGATGGAATTCCTCAGCAGTGAGACTGGTTTGTTTTTGTTTTCTGCCAGGAAGGTAGGAAAAGCATCTGAAGATCTAGAGAAGGAATTTGCCCAACCCAGGTAAGCAGGACAGTCTGTACCTGCTTACAAATTAAACAACAACAATAGTAACGATTACAACAACCACAAAATAACAAAAGAGTAGAACTGCTCCTTTGACTTTCCAAAGCTATACAATCTTTAAGAGAGTAGACAACCTCAGCTTCCCCCTAAGAGTGGATGGCAGATTCAAACTGCTGATCTTGTGATTAACAGTTCCAGGCATAATCCTGTCACCAGGACTCCTAATTCATTAAACAGACCCAGAAACCCACATACCATGCACTGGTTTGGGCAGATGCCTGCCTAAGGACACTCTTGGTTTCTCATAGTTGTCGTCGGGTCAATAGCAACTGCGGAACAAGGGCAGAACTGCTCCACAGGTTTTCAATGATGTTACCTTGCGGAAGGTCACGTAACGAGTGTTCTGAAGCACCTCTGTGTGGGTTTCAAGCACCAGTCTTTCAGCTAATAGCCCAGTACTTAAACAGTTAGGCTACTATTATGAGCATATTTAGGGACTTAACCATAGCTTTTGTAACCCACCCTTCCAAAAAGACTCCAAACCAAACTCACTGCCATCGAGTTGATTCCAACTGCTAGTGGTCCTATAGGTCACACCCATCACCTTTCTCCCGTGGAGCAGCTGGTGGTTTCAAACTGCTGACCTTGCTGTTAGCAGCCAAACTCCCAGTGGCCCATGAAAAACTGTCTCACAGGATTTAAGAACCCATTTATCAGAAGCAACACCTGCCACTGACAATAGCTGGGCATGCAACAAATGAAAAGATGTGCCCACAGTTATTTTGATTCAGTGGAATAAATTTCTTTACACAAGGATATAAATCTAATTTATAATGCAAGTCACCAAGGCATTAGGCCTGGGGCATTTTTAGAAGACTACATCTTCATGATTCTATAAAATGCCATTGTTTTGGATGTAAAAATAAATGGAAAAACTGAACAAAATGATACCATGAAAATAAAAAATAAAAGTGAAACTAGTATCTGAGCAACCCACTTTAAAGAAAAGATGCAATTAAAACTTGCCAATGTGTTCAGCATGGCCTATGTCAGCATTTGCATCAGGCTTAATCAAAGACACATGCCATTCTGATGGCCCTTGGGAGGGGAGGGATTCACAGTTTGACAGGCAGAGTCAGTATTTGGGAAATTCTCATTGGGAGAAAGCAGCATTAGCTTTCCAACTCTAATTAAATTCCAGCCTAAAGAGGCTATTCATGATCAGAGGATACCACACAACCCACACACCCAGACAACTTTAGTGCCCAGGTTCAATGACTGTGTGTACCCCTGAGGTCAAATGCAAAACTGCTGATTTTCTCCTAAAAGGGAGGTCAGGTGCCGATGCTCAGCAGAGAGAAGAGCAAATGAAAGAGGAACTGGCAGAGCGCAAAACCATGACCCAGCTCAAGCTTCTCTTCCTGCTGTGCATTTAATGAAAGACTCTTGATGCTCAGGTGGAACATGCAGCTACACAGTCCATCCTCCATTAAACCTTCCCTAAGCACGATACCACATCACCTTGTGCATTTGCTCTATTTAATCTTATTTGAAATCTAAATTACAACCTTACTAAGCAAGACCGGTATAGTCTTGATAAAAATGAAATAATAAAAATAAATTCTTCTTAGGGTTTCTAATCTGTGTTAGTAATTATTAATAAATACAGTTTTAAAAAACATAAAGGATACCTCCACTCATCGAACAATGTGTTAGTCTGGGTACATTAAAGAAACAAATCTGGTAAACAAGTGCCTATCTAGCTCAGAAGCAAAAAATGTCCACATGGAAGAAGCACACCAGCCTGTATGCTCACGAGGTGCATAAGTGATAAGTTATCATGCATCAAAGAACAAAAAATCATATCATTTCACACTCACCTCCATGATATGATCGCTGAAGACAAGTGGGTGCATAAGCAAACGTGCCCAGCTATCAAAAGATATAGCGTTTACCTTAAAGGCTTAAAGGTAAACAAGTGGCCATCTAGCTCAGAAGCAACAAAGCCCACATGGAATAAGCACACCAGCCTGTGCGATCAAGAGGTGTCGAAGGGATCAGGTATCAGGCATCATCAGAACAAAAAATCATATCATTGTGAATGAGGGGGAATGTTGGGTGGAGACCCAAAGTCCACCTGTAGGCAACTGGACATCC
>NW_022111321.1:10081956-10094695 GCF_000313985.2 Echinops telfairi | reverse complement strand
ACCATTTGCCTCCTCAACCTCTGGACCGGCCATGTCAACATACTGCTAAAGATTATGTTTTACTCCCAAGAAGCTTTCAGTAAAGAAAACAGGGACGTAAACAGAGAAATGCCCTGTACAGACCTACAACAGACAGCTCCTTTCACAGAAAGGAAACGGGGGAGAGAACTATTGGTAGGAAAGAGTGGACCACCGGTCCCACACGGCCTGAACAAGTCATGCTGGTTTCTGGAAACGCTCCTCCTCACTGAACTCAAAGCTAAGCCTCAAGGAACTGGAGCTGTTATTCATGAGATTTAACTTCACTGTGCCCACTTATTACACAATAGGGGGAGTTCCACTTCTCCTCACTGTGCGGTGGGAGTGCGGGAGGCCACTGCCCTGCTAAGGAGCTCCGATCCTAGCAGGTTTGTGCGTGCTAATCTCTCCTCTTAACAAGCAATCCAGTCGCAGTAATGTGGGCTCTAACTCATGCATTCCTAGTATGTGGGAGTAGAATTGTGCGTCATATGGTTTTAAATAGCCACATATTCCAGGCATGGGCACCCCTGGATGGATTCAAACCACCAGCCTTTAGTTAGTAGGCAAACACATAACCATCTGTACCACCCAAGGCCTTCCACCTCAGAAGGAAGCAAGAAACAGCTGTGAGTCGCTGGACATCAGTCTAGCAATGTTCACCCACATAAGCATCCACGACCCCGACGTTTGTTTCCGGTTTGTTTAAGAAAAGAGAACAGCTTTCCTTTCGTTATTTCCCTCTGATGGTTTCAAAAGCGCAGACCCAGAGACACTGGACGCTGTGCGGAGTACAGGAAGGCCAGGGAAAGGCCGTGGCTGTGGACTTTGAGCCGCAGAGGCCCGAGCCGGAGGGCCGGGCAGGTAGCACCCTGGGTGGGGCTGGGCGTGCTCCTCTCTCCTGGTCTCCACTTCCTCCAGCTCCCTGCCCCCAGGCCACTCGCTGCCCATTCCATGGCCCCGACCTGCAGCTCCAGCCGCAGCGATAGCAATGACAATAACCAGATGGCTCCAGTAAGGGCTTATTAATGTGGTGTTCTCCCAACACCCAAAAACCTCCCTCTGACCCGCTTCACAGATCCTCTCGTGGATGTTAAGCAGCACGTACCTGGGTCCCACTAACCCACTTTGTATTTTAGCAATGTCTGGTGACATGGTTACTCCTTAGGCTGCTAACTACCAAGTCAGCAGTTCAAACCCACTGGTCAATCCTTGGGAGAAAGGTGGGGTTTTCTCCTTCTGTAAAGAGCTACAAGGGAGGGCAGTTCTAACCTCTCCTGTAGGGTCCCTACGAGTCGTCATCAACTGGAAGGCAGCGAGTTTGGTTGTGATAGTTTTATTTTGTTAGTCTGAGTACAACGATGGGCAATACATGTTAGCAACACATTTCAGGGTTGCTGCACAAACTGCTTCCAATGAAAAACAAGAAGACATTTCTCAAGACAAAACACCTATCATTTCCCATAGCCCTCTCTTTTGACCATTATGACTGGGCAAACATGACAGGGGCCTGAGCGCATGCTCCCTGATCCTACGAGGGGCAGAGAAATGATGGACAGCATACGCTGATCTCAATCTCTAAATCTCCAAAACCATCCTGCGGCCTGCCTTCATTTCCAGACCTCCAGGATTTCCTCACTTCCCTGCAGCAGTCATGATTTTGAATTGATCAAGGGCAGCGGAATGCCAAATGAAGCCCAGCTGGCACAAGATAGGATCATCGAGAAAAACACCACAGAGAAGATGACCCCAAGCTGCGGTGGCGGCGGCCACTGAAGAGAACGTGTTTCCATCCATCTCCATGACCCGGCAGATGACAGCAGCTCAGACATCTGCTGAACGAGCCGAAATTACACAGGGCGTCTGTAGTGACTTTTCGTCACTTTCCAGATAAACACAAATATAGAACTAGAGATCCCCCAATAATACTGCTTTCTTTTGCAACTAAATTCCCTTTCCCCTAAGAATATTTTAAAGAAAGGTGTGTGGGTTGTGTTTTGTTGCATTACATAGTAGTTTTAAACAAAAGACAAACTGTTATTGTACCTACTGGCAGGCATTCATTAAAAGCCCAAAAGACAGATAGACATCTTTACATCAAAGCAATAATATGGCACATAGGTGAATTTCATTTTCTGACAATTTTTTATAATGTTGTTATTAAGTCAAACTCACTGCTATGGAGTCAATGCTGACTCAGTGGCACCCACCCACACCTACCCCGTGTGTTTTCCAGACTGTAACTGTTCATAGGAGTGGAAAGTCCAATCTTTCTCCCTCAGAGCTACTAGTGGTTTTGAACTGCCAACCATTCTGATGGCAGCCCAACTCATAACCACCACACCCAGAGATGCCCTTCAACCAGCCCAGCTCATAGCAACCCCATGCACAGAGACCGAAATGTTGGGATGCTTACATTTTCACTGGCTGATTCTGGAAATACATCTCAGGGCCTTTCTCCCTAGTCTGTCTTAGTCTGAAAACCCAGAAGCCCGCGTACACATCATCACATCACACAAAGCACCACTAGCAATGGGTGGAGGCTGCACTTGTGTTTCATTGATGGAGAATGGAAACCAGCTTTCTCGCAAGTAGGGCAAGGATCCGACCACAGGACCACCAATGCCCAATAGAGGCCCTTTAAATGAGAGTTCTTGACAGGACATTTGCCAAATTACTTTGTTTCCATTATCTGGGTTATTATAGAGGGAATTGTGTATATTCCTTGAGGTCCAGCACTTTAGGCCTTTTTAATTTTTTGTAACTATTTATTATTATTATTTTGGGTGCAGTACTCCAGACCTTAACACAACAATCCATTTAATTTTGTCAGACCTTCCAGTTTCTGGGCACTCAGTAAAAGCCTGATAAACAGAATGGAGGAGAACTTTATCTTGATCTCCCAGCTGCACGTAGACCCAGGTCATCTTATTACACGGGCAGTAGGCATGGTTTGCCCTCTGGGGTAAGTTCTCAGCAATGGTGGATTCCCATTTTAGGAACTCATGCCAGGCTGTCCAGTTCACAGCAACCAGGGCCTGGAGACCATCCCTCTTCCATTTCCCACCTTTTCCAGTGAGGCTTCCACCTCCCAGAGCAGGAAGACACAGGAAGACTGGTGATCAAGCTTCCAAAGCAGCCATGCTTCCACAGTGCCAGCCCACTGGCTACAGTGCCAGCACACTGGGGCACGATGGCTTGGTCAAAATCAGGAACTGCACCAGCTGACTGCAACAGGGGAGGCAGGGCTGCGAGTGAAAGAAACTGCAGCCTGGAGTAAAGCCTTGGATACAGACATGCTAAAGAGCAGTGTTACTGGTAAGCTTTCTCTGCTGCTCTCCTCCTTTCAATGTGCGTGGGGCCTTCATTTACATAGACGTAGGATGTGCAGTGTCTGAAAGAGAGGCAGAGCCAGGACAGCCAAGGGTGTTATTTTGTTGTCACTTCTTCTGCTGCAGGCTGTCATTCTGAGCCTGCAAAATATGCACACATGCACCCCCCCTACCCACCCGCACACCCATACACACAGACACCGGAGACAGGACGAGAAGAAAGAGGAACAGGGGTCTGCGTGAGGCAAGGGTACAGGTAGATGTAGACCAGCATTGGAGACAAGTGGCTATGTCTGAGGAGCTCTAGGTCTGACTCGCAGCTTGCTGAGGGAGCTAACAGGCAGACACACTCACTAAGCTGGTGGCTCCTACTGGACTTAATCACTTACATTCCTCAGAATCCATCTGTCTGTTCCTAGAGGTTTGTGGGGATGGGTCCCCCCGCCCCTTTGTTGCCATGGACACGTATAATAAATAATTATTGTGGCCAAAACTTCCAACTGAGCTCAAAGTGGATACATCCTGTAATCATTGCCTTTCTCTGCAATAAAATCCATACCTGGCTAACAAGAATTGATCTTTTTGAGATTAGGTTATTTCCTAATAATAGTAAACAATCCAGCAAAAGCAAACAATAGTAGTCATCGACAACTAAGATCGGAAGCAAGAAATCTGAGTTCATTTAAGTTGCGACCAGTTAATTTGTGGTTTATCCAATGATTTTTATTCTTAGTTTTTCAAGTAGTCCAAGGGTCTCTTTGATACTATTTTTAAGTATTATCTGTTTTCTTTAAAAGATGTATGGTCCTCCAGCATATTAAGGAGGCATTGTGGTTAAGCACTGGACTATTAGCTACAAGGTCAGCAGTTTGAAACCCCAAGCTCACTCCTTGGAAGAAAGAGGAGGCTTTCTACTCCTGTAAGGAACTTCAGCCTCAGAAACCCCCAGGGGCAGTTCTACCCTGTCCTGAAGGGTGGCTCTGAGTGAGCACTGACCGGACAGCAGTGAGGGAGTCTATTCCACAAATCTTACAAATACACAATGAAGCATCACAACTGCCCATCATCACAAACACCATTCCTGCAGTAAAAATGTGAAACTTAAATAAAATCCCACATGCAAAAAAACTCCACGGCCATCCAGTCAATTCTGAACCTTCAAATACAATACGTTTGAGTAAGTCATTTTAAATTAAGTACTTATTTATTCAAGACATTATTCAAGACAACAAACTAATTTACTCAGTGTAGGATTCAGCCTTGGTTCACATTTAGCAAAATTCTGTTTACCAATAATTATACATGGCGGAGTGAATTATGAGTGTAGCAGCTAACCACAAGGTCAGCAGTTCAAAACCACAGCTACTCTGTGAGAAAAAAGGTGAGTCTTTCAGCTCCTGTAAGATTTACAGCCTTGGAAGCCCTTCAGGGTGTCCAACTTGTCCTATTGGATCACTAGGAATGGAACTGACCCAAGGGCAGTGAATTTGTTGTTGTTGCTAAGAAATTGCTATGCACAGTGTCCACAATATCGGTCTATTAAATTCTTGCTCTTCAGAAATACATTCTTATCTTTTTATTTCAAGTCCTTTTTTAAAGTCCTTATCTATTAGTAACACTATTTTTTTCTGCTCTAGATATGTTTGACATTCTGTCCAATATTTTTATTGGCATCTTCCAACCTGGTGGATGACCTTTGCTTCTCTTTCAAGCTTGCTCACCTCAGTAAATCTTCCTGTTTCTACAGCCAGTGTGGTTTCTTCCACACACTCTGAAACTCTGAATAGAAAGATAAAGGGGCATGGTTTCTTTCAAAGGTAGAGACGTTTGTACAGCAAATACCTGCTTTCAAGAACTACATCAATTCCTTTTTGACCTCAAGGTCACTTGCTAGACACAGTGGCTATCGTCCCCTTCAGGAACTAAAGTGGGGTAAAACCAAGTTTCGTCTTCAAGACCTTCCGGGGAATCAACTGATGTGCCACCTGCCCAAAACACTGTCACCTTCAAGCACCTCTGTGACACCAGAATGCTACCTTGTCCCAGATGGATCCACCCCACTCCTCTTCCCAAAGAAAGGGAAATCAGGCGTCACCACAGATACAAGAAAACACAACTTGTCTCATGGAATAGTGTAGCTTAGTGTTTTTACACTTTGTGAGTAGGAGTCCCAGGACAAATGACATTTTCCGATCTGACATAGTCAACTAATTCAGTTGTCCATACAAAACAAACGCAGTTCACTAAACGATGTGTGCCTTCCGAACATTCGGCACACTGTGGCATCTTCTTTCCCAGCCCATTCTATTTCTTTCTAATGCCTCTGAAACTCACTAAATTGATTTCACTAACCCTCTAGGATTACAACCCAGGTAGAAAACCCCAGGTGTATCTGAATATGTAATATCCTACGGGACTGAACTTGAGAGCCAGGATGAAGGCCATGGCAGTTCATGTGGCGCATAGATAGTGAATTCATCTCAGCTTAGATGATTGTTCCGCCCCTAACTGCGTGGAACAAACCCGAGACTGATTTCCATGGTTCCCTTTTTTTGAACTTGTCCTCTACATAACCCAGGACCATCCTCAGATGATAAATGCTTAGTGATATTTGTTATTCAACAGATGTCTAAGCTGTTGAAATCCCCTATGAATACTTAATTCTGTAGCTCTCTAAATACCTCAAGAACTCATCCTGGAATTTTCCTCTCTGGCCCGCCTTCAACTCACACCAAAACAAAATAAAACCCTAAATCTGTTGCTGTGGAATCAATTCTGACTCTTCATAGTGGCCCTGCAGAGCAGAGCGGAACTGCCACGTGGGGTCCAAACTGTGATCAGTGAGCAGTCACTCTCCTGGGGAGCAGCTAATGGCTGTGAACGATGACCCTTCTGGTTTGCTGCTGAATGTGATGCCCCAGAGCCCACAGAGCCTGTCCTTCACCTTCGGAGTTCTGAAACAAGGATTTCCAGCACAGAGGTACTGAATCAAAATCTACATTTTAAATGGTGAGTTCTGAAACAAGGATTTCCAGCACAGAGGTACTGAATCAAAATCTACATTTTAAATGGTGTCCATAAGAGCACAGAATTAGTTATGTATTCATAAGAATCCCCTGGAGACCTTTAAAAGCCTTTGGACGGTCTTCTTGGAGAGTCAGTAGAGTGAAGTGGAGAGACAAATTCTCAGCACAGGATGGAACCAGAATCAATCTGTGGGGCTCTGAAATGATGCCCACCATCGTGCTCTCTTTGCACATTTAACGTATTTTTAAAACACTCCATATTCATTCTCAAAATAACCTTGAGACTGTACACCAACAAAACAAAACATTTGCCCTTTCTGAAATTTCTCACAAGATTTAAATAAACTTTTTTTTTCTAAAACAGTAAACACCCTTTTTTTTTTGCAATCCTACCTACAATGAAATATAACTGTAAAATTCCTCTTTGAGGGATATTTTACAGTAACATTCAAATCACGTTTTAGTAATATTATCATCCTCTAAATGATATATGCATTTAGTACAAATTGTATAAAACTGCAGAAATACAATTCTAGTGAGTCAAAAGAAAGAAGCAGTGCTTCAGAGAGGAGAAATAAGTAGATTCACTGGCTAGTAAAAACATCCACAGGTTCATTTCCAAGTACCCAATTGTCTTTAACTTCCTATAGCAATTTTAAAACCATTCACTGACAACTATAATTAAATTCTAGTTCTTCATTATCTAACCATAGAAACGTCCTTTACAATCAACCACCAGAAGGTTTTAACAAAAATGGGCACAGCGATATGTACTGCATTGGGTCCACAGCCAATATCCATCCACAGCCAATATCCAACACAACAAACAGTGGTCCCATCCCGGCAGTGGGGGCAGGAAGGACAGATTATAAACATGGAATCAGGACAAGTCTCGGTGGTGCTCACGTTACAATAGAGTGGACTCCTGATCATTTAGGCTGACTTTCAGAGACATCTACAGGTGTACTTTGGTAATATAGGAGATTTCCAAGCAGCAAGTACAACAGGTTATGGACAGAAATAGAGAGCTGCACGAATATGAATGGCCATCGTCTATTAACTCAGACGTCCTGGTGGCATGATAGTTAGGAGTTGGGCTGCTAACACAAGGTCAGCAGTTCAAAACCACCAGCCACTCCCCAGGAGAAAGCCAGGGCTGTCACTCTGAATACAGGCTCGGAGACTCCCGGGAGCAGATGACTCTTCCCTACAGGGTTGCTAAAAGGGGGCACCCAATCAATGGCAGTTACTTTGTGTTTCGTGTGTTGTATAATCTACTAATAGAGCAACCGCATTCTTTAAAAGGTTGAAATGTTGTGAAAAGTACCAAATGTCAAACACACAGCCAGCGCGTGCGATTGGAGAGATGCTTCTGTGGGGCTTGCTCAGCCAGGCGGGGCTGCCACACCTTCCATTTGTGAAAGCATTGCAGTATCGGGGAGGCACAGCACAGCAAAGCACAATAGAATGTGGTATGCCTGTATCCCCAGCTCGGCCCTGCTATCGTTCCAAAAATCAATTTGTCAACTGGCCCTAAGGATTAAGGAGCCCTAGTCGCACTGTAAAGAGCCCAGGGGGTGTAGCGGATAACTGGTTGGTCTATTAAATCAAAAAGTCAGTCGTTCAAAACCACCAGGTGCTCTTCAGGAGAAAAAATGAGGCTTTTTGCTTTTGTAAACCTTTATTGACAGCCTTGGAAACCCACAGGGCAGCTCTACTCTGCCCTGTTGGGTCACACTCTGAATCAGACTTGACTGAATGCAGTGAGTTTGCTTTGTGCTTTTGGTTTGGGTAGTACTGTAGGTTAGGCAGTGGGCTGCTACCCCCAAGGCTGGCAGTCAAAACCTACTAGCTGCTCCTCGGGAGAAAGATGAGTCTTTCTTCTCCAGTAAAGACTTAGTATGGGAAACTCTAGTGTTGCTATGGGTTAAAATATACTGGATGGTCATGGGTGGGATTACTCGGGTCTCCCGTACTCCTGTACATACTACGTGGACCGCTTTAGTTCAACCTATGGATGTCACCCTCGACAACTTGCTTAGTACATCAATGTCTTTTTTAAGACCTCTCACCCATCTTCTTTTTACCATCTACTTCACTTGTTTTCAGGAGCTTTTACCTGCCGTCAAGTCAGATGACCTCATGCACAGGGAGAAACACCACCAGCTCCTACGGATCAGGGTCTTGTGACTCATAGTTTTCACTGGGTGATTTTAGGAAATCAATTGCTAAGTCCAGCTTAGTCTGGAAGTTCTGCTGAAATCTGTGTGGCATCATTAGCTAAACCCAAACTCCCGGCATCCCTACAAGGGAGAGTAGAATTGTTCCTGTGGGTGTCAGAGGCTGTAAATCTTTACAGGAGTAGACAGCCTCATCTTTCTCCTGCAGAGAAGCTGATGGTTTCAAACTGCTAACCAGCAGGTGGAAGCCCAATGTGTAATGACAGCATCACCATGACACCTAGTATGGAAGCTATTAGCCCAAAATCAATAGGTCAGGAAACTGGCAGTCTGTGTTTGAATTCAAGCTGTTGACAGGGCATGCTCTCTTCAAATCCAACAGTCTTCTTGTATCAACTTCTGGCTGCTCGAATTATTTCTTGGTATGCTTTGGCTTGTAGACACAGCTTTCTGTGGCTCTTGTCCCTCTGTGTCTTCATGTGTCTCTTCCTTTTCTTTTTTTCTGTAAATACTCCTGGCATTGAGTTTCCCTCGTGCTCGGTGTTTTCTTTTTATTCTTTCTTGTCATGGTTGTTTTGGAAAAAAGGGACAGAGAGAATTCTAACAGGGCTAGATGGTAGTGAAAGAGGAATCTGATTGTCTACTAAGCCAGAGTGAGCAAATGCCTAGAGTCACAGGAATTTCACTGCTTATTCTCCTCACCATCGTCACATAAACATGCTTCCCAGCAACAAGCAAAACGAGAAGTGGAATTGGAAGAGGGAGGTTTGTTCTCATAGGCAGAGTTACTTTCCCCCAAGTTTTCAATCCTGTTCTAGCCCTACATACTTAAGAACCCAACAGCCCAAGAAGATAAAAGCTAATAATCTTGCTCTGAGACAGAATTGATTAGGGATCCAAGATCAGGGTCGTTTTAAGACTTCTTTCCTTCTGCTTACTGTGTAGCTAGCTCAACCAGATTGACCGGCCCGAGGTTCTGTGGGCGAAGCCAATGGTTTGTACTTAATGACTGATGGTTGGTGGATGGTTCAAGCCACTCAGCGGTGCCATGGATGAAAGGTCTGGTGATCTGCTTTGGTAAAGATTACAGCCAAGAAAGTGCTGTGAAGCAGTTAGTTCTAGCAAACAGAGTTGTGTTGAGTCTTAACTTGTCAGCGGTGGGTTTTCTCAGGCCAAGAACCATTCCTAAATGCTAACGGCTGGGTGTCACATCTGCTCAACAAAATCCCTTTCACGATTTGAAAGTCCCTTTCCACGGGTAGTGGAAGAAAGATGAATACCCCATCAACTCCGGAAGCAGGAGTTATTGGAAACGGCTGCTTCCGTTAGCCTAAACTGTCCAAATACTACATACATATATAAGGCTACACAGAATAATCAGACTTGCCACATAGCGCATCTACAAATCAGTTGGCTTGCATTTTCGTTGAAGTGCTTCTCTAATGTGTAGCAGATTTAGAAATATGAAATCCCGTAAACAATAATTTTTCCACACTGTAGCACTTATGAATTGGTTTTACAGGCAAAAAGCCTTTGTAGTCCTCTTTGTGCAAATAAAAGCATCGTCTCTGCATCCCTGGAAAGCTCTGCTAAAAAGATTCCACCTATTTTCACAAAAACAGGATTTCAGAAAGCTTTGCATCATTCAGCCCACGGTGGTAACTCATGATTTCAACAGCAGAAAGCACAGGACACGGATACTGTATTACAAAACCATACCTGTGCAGAGAGGCCAAAAACACAGCACTGTAGCCAAAAATCTTGCCTTAGATTTATTTTCTTTCTTAATAAGAAAAAGGGTGGATGGGACAATCATGGCATAAGATTTTGGTTAGAAAGGGTACTAATAAAAGTAATATTCAAACCACACTAAAAAGATAAGCACATGTCTCACACCAAAGTAAATAGAATGCAACAAATTTACTCAAATTGAAGGTTGACAAGGGCGGCAATGGATACAGCAGACCACTTACAGTAACATTTCAGAAGGAAAAATATTCTGTAGAGCCCCTCAAGAAATCTCTCAAATATAGCAATATATTTTATCTCAGCAAATTCCACCCGATTTAAATTTTCAAGTACATTTTAGAAGTTTAAAAACAACAACAACAACAAAAAACACTACCATAAAGTCGTTTCTGAATCAGGGCAACCCTAGAGATCAAAGTAGAACTGCCCCTGTGGGTTTCCGAGACTGACAGTTTATAAGAGTAGAAAGCCTCATCTTTCTCCCATAGAGAGGCTGGTAGTTTCAAACTGCTGAACTTTTGGTTAGCAGTGCAACGCATAATCACTATGCCACCGGGGCTCCAAATAGAGAGTAAAAAGGAAACAAATTATTCTTTGACTGGACTTGTCTCTACTTAGATTAAATTATCCCTAGGACTATGCTTGATCCATCGTAGGTGATTAATGACTATTGAAAGACTTTGTGGATTTAATTATCATAACAGACCTGTGTGTTAAAGGTGCTGATCCCAAATTTTGAGTCCAGTAAACAGCCTGAGATAGACTTCCAGGCTTCTATATCAAGTCACCCAAAGCCAGGTCCAACCGTGGGTAAATCTAACTGCTGTCAAATCCCATCAGCTGTTAGAGCTCTACTGTACGGGCGTTCACTGTGGTGTTTTACAACCTTGCGCTCTCTGCACCTATGTGCTATTACTGCAATGTGTTTCACAGAGAGATTTTCATGTGAAGGAGATTTGCTTGAAATCACTCATAAATTATTACAAAGAAAATCAAACTCGCTCTAGGTTCTATTTTAAACAATTATGGACTAAACTGTGGCCCTCACAGATCATATTCAAATCATGGGCCCAAAATGTGTACGTTGAATCCTGTTTGGAAATGGGTTTTCTTTGGTATGTCAATTAGATGATTCCAAGGAACTGTGGTCAGATCCCCTTCAGTCAGTTCTGACTCACAGCAAACCTACATACGATCGAACAGCGCACGCCTTCTCCACGGTTTCTGTTTGAGTTCATTGTGGCAGTGACTGTGGAGGGTCTTCCTCTGCCAGGACCCTCCGCTTTCCCAAGCATGGTGTCTCTCCAGGGGCCGGCCTGCCGGATCGCATGCCCAAGGTACATGAGAGAAAAGTCTCCCCAATTGTGCTCTCGAGGAACAGTCTGGCTGTACTTTTCCCAAGACATTGTTAAGTATAAAAGTCAAGGACATCTGAAGGAGCTGTTATAGATGGAAGGAGATATGCCCACAGTGCATGAGATGAAGTCTTGTCTTCCTCTCCCCTAATGACCAGTACGCGTACACTTCTTCCGAGACAGATTTGTCCATTTGTCTGGCAGCCGACAGTACATTCAATATTCCCTGCCAGCACCATCACGCAAAGGCACCCTTTCTTTGGTCTTCCTTAATCACTGCTCAACACCCACATTTATGTTGTTATTGAAAAGGCCTTGGCTTGGATCAGGTGCACCTTAGGCATCAAAATGGCACCTTGTTTGTTTGTTTGTTTTTAACACTTTAAAGAAACCTTTTACAGCAGAATTGGCCGATGCAATACTCGAGCACATGAGTTTTGCATTTCGTCACTTGAGTTGTAGAACGAGCAGAGTGGACAGAGAGACACGATGGAGACACAGACGTGGTGAGAGGATCGTCCATACACTGGAGAATACCCAAAACTGAAGGTGTGCCCTGGACCACCACAAGGAAGGAGTCCAGGCGCCTGTGAGCCTGTTTGGGATTTCAGCCTCCTGAACTGTGAGAAGAGACATTTCTTTTTGAAAAGGCCACCTACTTCAGGTATATGAATTTCCTGAAGGAATCTATTCTCAATGTCCTGAAAGCCCAAATCTGTTTTTCTAAAGAAACCTTGCAGTTTTTAAAGAAGAAAAAAACATTGTCACCGATTCTGACTCGTGGCAATTCCAGATTTTACAGAGTAGAGCTGCTGGGGCAGGGGTGGCGGGGGTGGGGCTGTAATCTTTGTGCAAGCAGCCAGGTTTTTCTTCCAGAGCAGCTGAGTGGATATGAACCACCAATCTTTTGATTAGCAGCCAAAGGCCAACTGCTTGCACCACCCATCCTCTCTTTTTGATCATTAAGACTAGCTTTTTTTTTTTTTGCTGCCAGTGTCTAATTTTTTTTTTTTTAACATTTTATTAGGGGCTCATACAACTGTTATCCCAATCCATACACACATCAATTGTGTAAAGCG
>NW_022111321.1:10075688-10081072 GCF_000313985.2 Echinops telfairi | reverse complement strand
CAGTGGTTGTGTCGGGAAGGTGAGCATCATAGAATGCCAATTTACTAGAAGAAAGTATTCTTGTGTTGAGGGAGTACTTGAGTGGAGGCCCAATGTAAGACTAGCTTTTAAGGGAGTATCGAGTATAGTTAATCTGTGTATGAAAACTATGTGCTTACCATGTCAACCAAACAGCCAAAATCTAGATCTCCATCTTTTTTTTTTAATAAATCATTTTATTGGGGCTCTTACAGCTCTTATAACAATCCATACATCATTGTATCATGCACAGTTGTATATTGCCATCATCATTTTCAAAACATTTTCTTTCTACTTGAACCCATGATATCAGCTCCTCCCTCCCTCAACTTCCCACCTTCGTGAACCCTTGATAAATTATAAATTATTATCATCTTACACTGTCTGCTGTCTCCCTTCACCCACGTTTCTGTTGTTCCTCCCCTTGGGAGGCAGTGATGTTATATGTCGATCATTGAGATCGGTTCACCCTTTCTCCCCGTTCCCCCTCCACCTTCCCCCTACCCTCATGCTATTTCTACTCCCATAATTGTTCCTGAAGAGTTTATCTGTCCAGGATTCCATATTGCAAGAGCTCTTATCTGTACCAGTGTACATGCTCTGGTCTAGCTGGATTTCTAAGGTAGAATTGGGGTCATGATAGTGGGGTGGGGGTGTGGAAGAGGAAGCATTAAAGATCTAGAGGAATGCTGTGTGTTTCATCACTGTTATGCTACACCCTGGCTGGTTCATCCCTTCCTTGTGACCTTTCTGTGAAGGGTGTCCAACTGTCTACAGATGAGCTTTGGGTCTCAACTCTGACCTCCCTTGTTCGCATCAGTATGATTGTTTGTTTTGATGCATGATTCCTGATCCCGTCGACACCTCGTGATCACACAGGCAGTGTGATAGCCATGCCATAAAGGAATAAATAAGATTTGCTCAAAGATAACCGGAGAGGTACATTCAACCTAAACTGCAGGTGGGACAGCAGGCAGAAAAAGGATGCGCAGGTTTCAAATTAAGGAATTCTTCAGCAAATTGTTTAAAGAATATTGTGAATGAATGAGAAAGAGAAGAAGCTAAAAAATCAAGATTAGAAGGGGCTGTGCTGCTCCCACCTTCTGCATGATCAACACTCAGCAGTGTGCTGGAACTTCAGGGCTCACGAGACTCCTACTCCCTCCACCTGTCTGCCAGATGCTGCAAAGCCCCACAAGATGGGGGGCTGCCCACTTACCTCCTTACTCCATGACTGGGAAAAGAGAAGAGAAAACTCTCTCTCATCTCCCCACCCGAGCACATTTGTAGACATTTCGTCTTGATGTTATTAGGTTTTTATCCAGGTAAATATATAGTTTTTCTTTTTCTTTTTTAATCATTTTATTAGGGGCGCATACAACTCCAATCACAATCCATACATACGTCAATTGTGTAAAGCACATTTGTACATAGTTTTTCTATGCGTAATAACCAGGGCATTTAAACATTTCTGTGCCTTATTTTCTTATTGAGAATCAGATCACGTGAATTATGTTAAGTTGACTAGCTAATTTACTAAACTTTAATCGAAACTATTATTCTGATCATTTTCTGAGTACACGTTAGTTGTATGTCGATGAGCCCAACTGTTCTCAAACTGCCAGCAGCGCACAGAGCACTCACAGGAGTGATTTGCGGTATTAACACTCAGAGAAAGACAGCTGACAAGCCCTTCCATCTCCGATGGTAGAACTGAGTCACTGGCAAGGGACAATGGATGACTCTGTGTGACTTCACTAGTAAAGATTTATGCCTAATGAGGAAGAAGGGAAAGTTCTTGAATAAAAGGATGACGCTGTAGAAGATGTTCCACAATCAGGGTCACTGAATCAGTGAGCAAAAATCGTTGAAGGTCCCTGCAACACACTGCCAGGGGGAGTGCCAAGGGGGAGAGGCATTGGTGGCATCCTGAAGGCAGCGTCTTAGCACACTTTAGTGACCCGCAGGCATTATTTCAACCCTTTTAGCTAATTAAATAGTTTGATTTGGTGTATGTGTTTTACATAGATGCCTTATTGTTAGATTGGTTTGCATTTACTTGGCTCATGGAAAAAGTGATGATCTTCTTCGCGTAGGCTGAAGGCTGCATGGGTGGAAAGTGAAGTGATTTATAATTTTATAATTCCAGAAAACAGATCAGGAAGAGCAGGAAGGAATCCTGCAATAAATAATTGCAGTTGTCCATGTAGAAAAAGAAGAGAAGAAGCCATCTCTGTGTGAGCTAGAAGATGATTTTCAAAATAGTTGCTTTCCAATTTCCAGGTGAACTCAGTGGATACCAGGGGGCCACCCCAAGGCCAGGAACAGAAGAGGCTGAGCTTCCTAAACTCCATGTGATGGTGCCTATACCTACCCACAGGCTCCATGGAAGAACTGATGGTTGCAGATTTCATGCAGAAAACATCCTTTACAAGGTGAAAGTCATTTTCGATCACATAGCTGATACATGAGCCAATGTCCTTTGGGTAACTGCAGCAAACTGCAGATGTTTCTGGACTCAAAATGCAGCCAACCCTGGTTTCACTCACATTTCTTACTCAGACGGCTGTGAATTACAGGTATGTGGCACATAACACCCACGGTAGGATTTGAAGTAGGGCATGATGTGACTGGGACATTGTGTGAACACCTGGGGATTGCTGCATGGGAGAGTGTGGCCTGGGCATCTCCCACTGGGGATGTCTCAGGTGATCACTTTGGCTGGATCTGACACCGCTGTTGCTGCCTCCTCTGCTAAGCCCACTCAACCATGAAAACCAGTTCTGGGAAAGTGTAGTGGGAACCAGGGAGTCAAAGCAACTCAAGCCAGGAGTAGGGCACATATCTTTCCATCGGTGCCCTGCAGGACCACATAGGAGACCACTTCATCGGCAGTGATGTGGGTTTAGGATAAGGTGACCAGATTTTAACACTGGTAAAGCGGTACACCATTGATAAAACTCATATCCTGGCAAAATAGCCACATGGCAGCCGAAAACCGTATACCCTAGCTTGTCGTGCATTCTTTCCAAAAATCGGGACTGTTTTAAAACGCCGCAGGATGCGGGAAAAATTATTAAAAATCGGGACTGTCTCGCCAAAAGCGGGACGTCGGGTCACCTTAGTCTAGGATCAAAATCCCAACTCTAGTTCCCCTTAGCTCTAACTACCCAGTGAGTTTTGCCTGTAGAGAATCTGGTCTTAGACCTACATCACAGCAGATGAGGTGGTTTCCAAGCTTTGCAGCAGCAGGCAAAAGTAGGACTCATCTCCCAATGAGGGTCTGGTGTCAGACACTCAAACAACGAGGCCCCTGGATGTAGATGCAGTCAGACATGACCCCACAGGTGTTAAGGGATACACATCTGTACTTATACATAAGTTGCACCTTCAATCCTTTTTTGGTTATAAATATAATTTTTAAATTACAGAAGCATGAAAATATTTTATATAATTCTATAAATGATATGTATCCTAATACCGGATTTATGTTTTAAGTGTGTTTGTGTAGAAATGGAAGGTTAAATAAAGTGTATCATGAAAGAGAGGTTATAGTCATATTTTCCCTTTTGAAGCATTTTCAGAATTAACTTACTAAATTTTTTTGTTACAAAAAGCAGTTTGATTAAAATACCCAGCATGAGCTGGTTTGTATGTACCAGGTTCTGTGATGTATATCTCACAACCCAAACCATCACACCCAATATCATCAAGTCAACTCACAGTGACCTTATCAGGACAGAAGAGAGGTCACTGCTCTGGGGTTTCTGAGACTGTAAGTCTTTCCAGAAGCAGACCATCCATCTTTCTCTGGTAGAGCAGGTGCTGGCTCCCAACTGCCAGACTCGCAGTTAGCAGCCTGCTGCCTAACCCACTATGTCACCAGGGCTCATTAATCTCACAAAAAGGACTTAGTTCTCTTTTTTTTTTAATTTAATTTTTTTAAAAGTGCTTAGAGCGGGAAAGTGACGCAAGGGTACATAGATGGGCCGACAGACAAGACACACAAGCACACTCTCAGAAACTGCCTGAGACATAGGTGATTTCTTGACTGGCTAGAGAATGGACAGACAGTCGCGTGTTCATGTGATCCCTACACTGTGCTGATTGCTCTAATGGAGGTATGAGCAGGTTACACAGTAGAAGAGAAAGAAATATGAGATCCTTACACTGAGTTGGGGTCACCAAAAATCAGAAGGCTCTCAACAAGATACAGTATATTGATAACAGTGGCTGGCAACAAAGGACTGTAACACGGCAACCATTGGGAGGATGGTGCAGGACCAGGCAGTGTTCCGTTCTGCCGTACCTCCCTGCTGACACTGCAGTTGAACTCAGAACCGCTACCGAAAGATGGGAGGTTCATACCTACCAGCCTCGGTGAGGGAGAAAAATGTAGGCTTCTGTAAAGACGTAATGATTTCTACTCTGCCCCTTCGGGTCACTGTATGTCAGGATTTATCTGCAGGCAACCAATTTATTTTGATATAGGGTTGATTGCTGTAATAAAGGTACCAGAGAGAAAGGAAGAAAGCTCTCTGGAGGAGATTTTGTTAATGGGCTACACATGTTATCTACGGCTGTTCATATCAAGTAATGCCACAAACACCACACAGCATGAACAAGCCCTCGGTATATGTAAACCCAGGAGAGCAGGGCTGCTGCTTTGTAGTCCCAAAGCCTAGCCACATAGGTAAGTTTGTTGAAAGGATAGATGAGTAAATGCCCCATCGTTCTCTCTCTCCTTTTGGACATTCATAGTCTGCTCTTTGGTCTTTTATTTATTTTCTCATTTTTACTCCCAATGCCTTTTTCGGTCTCTTTACCCACTGAGCTTTTTTGCATAAAAGCAAGCATTTCTATCATCCTGTATGTTTCTGAATACAGTTTTCAGTATCTATGTGCCTACAACAACCACTACAGAGCATGGGGATGTTCCTTCTCTCAATGTCCACCACTGACTGTTCTCCTTAACATCAAGGCTGTGTTTGAATGTATGCTGGAGGATTATCCTTTGCTTTAAATATAGCTTAGCCCACAAAATGTTTCCATCATAAAGGATGCTGTATAAATGCTTATAAGCCTATTATGTTTCTATTGATAACAGTGAGTTACAACATGTTATTATATGACACAGCACTTCCACTCTTAGGTACAGACCCAAGAGAATGTAAAAATGCTCACATATACAATATACACTATATACACATATATATATATACACATACACACACAAAAAAAATTTATACATGAACATCCACAAAAGCACTCCTTAATAGCCCCAAATGGAAGCAACCCAATGTTCATTAGCTGATGAATGGATCAACAGAATGTGGTCTGTCCATGCAATGAAATATTTTCAATAA
>NW_022111321.1:10073425-10074911 GCF_000313985.2 Echinops telfairi | reverse complement strand
ATATTGTGAAGCATTTGTGTTTTCCGATGGTCTTAGGCGATCCCTGTGAAAGGGTCGTTGGACCCCCAAAGGGGTCTCGGCCCACAGGTTGAGAAGCGCTGCAGTAGGGCAAGGCAGAAGTGCCCCTGTGTGTCTCCGGACTGGAACTCGGAAGGAAATAGGGGGTCCCGTCTCTCTCTGAGGTGCTTTCAAACTGCTGACCTTACACGTAGCAGCCCAGCTCATGTCCACTATAGAAGACCCTACAGAAACATACATGCCACAGCTGTGTCAGGAACACTTTGGTCTCCACGGGGACATCTTGAACTTTTAACTCTAAATAGGTTTTTTTGGTAGCAGATTTGTACAGTGCAATATTGGGTTATTTATTTATTTGGGTTTTTTGTCCTGAAGAAACTATCTAAATATTGTCAGTCTTCCTTATTCCTGGATTCAGCCAAATGCTCATTGAAAATATTCAAGGGATAAAAAAGGCAACGAAGTGGCCAAACAATCCCTCAATGGCTAAGGACGTATAAAGTGCTACTTACAGAGAATTTATATTGTGTTAAGCACTATAAGTAATCCAGAGATTATTTTAAAGATATAGGAGGATATGCATAGGTTACATGCAAATACTAAGCCATTTTATATAAGGGCCTTGAGCATCCAGATTTTTCTATCACTGAGGGCCACATGGAAGACCAAAAGATAACTTTCTTGGCATTTTTTACATCATGTCAGTCATACCTCCTTTCTGAGACTGACCAGCTATAAAGTTCAATTCCATTTTCCCTCTGAACTAATCACATTCTCCTCTTTCATTCTTTCTCTGATACTCTTTCCCCCCTTCATCCCTTGTCCCCAGCTCATCTAGCAGCACTCTGCCAATCTTACCATTTCTTCTTCAGTGTGTGAATAAATGAACTAAGTCAACACCGGTTTAATTGTGCTTATTTCCTAATCTGTAATGAACAATTTCACACGAGTTTCACCACTTTTGGTAAAAGCCAAGCCACAACCATGTGGGCTGCTAACCACAAAGTCCACAATTCAAACCAAAGACAAGTCTTTCAACCCTCCTTGAGTTAGTCTCGGTAACCCACCAGGCAGTTCTATGCCTGTCCTATGGGGTTGCGATGAATCAGAATTGACTCAACGGATGTTAGTTTTGAGTCTGAACACATACATTTAATTTGAACAACAAATGAGCCCATGTTTAAATATTCACTTATAGCACTCACCAAATGGTATGTTCCATTTGGTAAATTCTGATTTTTACCAAATATGTAATAACATTGACATGAATCTGTTCAACTTAAGTCTAGAAGAAAGCTGACGTTTCCACGGGGTTCCAATGGTCCTGCCTAAAGCAAATTACTCTAATGTCTTTTCATATTTTCCTACTGTGTATTCTTTCCATTGGCCCACCCAAAAGCCATAGAGGGAATGAAGGGCAATTATTTTTCCTACATTTGATAAAAATGTGGTCTGGAACAAGTGGCTG
>NW_022111321.1:10068798-10070035 GCF_000313985.2 Echinops telfairi | reverse complement strand
AAAAATACTAAACCTGATTCTTAAATACACCATCAAAGTAACTCCCTCTTTTTTGTACGTTATTTCTTTTCCTTGTCTCCCAAAGCATCCACCAAGCTTCCACACCTTGACCGCTTGGGAATGTTTGGCTGCAGTGAGTTCTTTTCCAGATCTGAAGAGAGAATACAGGCCATAGTCTTGAGAGCCTACCCATGTCTGTCCAGTCTAATCCCGATCTGTTCTATGATCTTGGGTTTTATTCCACATTTTCTCTAACTCTAGTCTGGGCCTTCTAATGTGATTCCTTTTAGAGCAGTTGACAGTGGTAGTCAGGGTCCCAGACGCTGACATTCTGGTCTCAGGGTCCCGAACACTGACATTCATAGGGTCCACTAGTCTTCTAGACTAATTGTTTCTATTTGCTTTCTATTTTCTTCACAAGTCTTGCCTCTGGGCAGGGAGAAGCTAATAGTTGCATCTTTGATGGCTATTCATGAGCTTTTAAGAGCCCAGTCACTACTCACCAAAATAGAATGTACAACATTTCCTCTGGGGACGATGCCACGCCTATTGACCTTGGAGTCTCCAAGACCATGATGCTGAGCCGCCAGACCAAGAAACTCTTTCTTGCAAGTTGTTTGATTATTTGTGAGATATTATCATACCTTTGCCCTTGTATGCAAAACCACAATCATGAATATATTTGCATCAGTGACATGTACAAATATGTACATATGTACAAATATACTCAGTCAAACCTAAGTATATTCCTGAATATACTCTCCCTCTACCTCCCACACTCACTCTAGCCTGCATGTCTATCACCATCACTGTGAGACGGCCTACACCCTTGTCTGTAATAAACATTTCATTGTTTTCTAATATGTTCTAGACGATAGCTTTCCAACTTATCTGGCCTACCACCCCCTTTTCTGAAGAAAAAAACTACTCAGCGTCACCCTGGCAATTACATACTTTTGTCCAATAGCCCATAATTCAGGATAAAGTGAAGTAGCTGCTCTTTCTGTTCCCTAGACCCTTCCAGCACCCCCCAGGACAGGCAGTATGGCCCATTTTGGGAAACACTGTTCTGTACAAAGTTTAACATCCTGAGTTTTTTTTAATATTTCTATTTATATATTTCTCTCTTTAATATATGCATTTGTAAAGTTGCATTAACCATTAAAGCAATACTGACTAACATTTACTGAGGGGGTTTTAAAAATTTTGTGGAAAAGTGGGATTAAAAGATAATGGA
>NW_022111321.1:10064902-10066675 GCF_000313985.2 Echinops telfairi | reverse complement strand
CTGATGAGTTTGAATCCCTGGCCTTCAGGCTAGCAGCCCAAAGCTTAACCCACTATGAAGCCAGCCCTCTTTGGAAACAAGGCAAGCATGGTGTTAATGGGGTAAGAACTGACATAGGGCAGGGCTAGCAACCAATGTGACCAAACAATTTGTGTATAAACTGCTCATGAAGAGATTAATTTTGTTAAGACAATCTTCCACCTAAAACATTAAGGAAAAAATGGAAAGAAAAACAACCCTATGGCGCACAGTCCTATCTAACACACATGGGGTTCCCATGAGTAGACATCGAGAACTGGACAAAGGCTCCAGTGGTAGAGTGGGCCCGAGCAGACATACAAGAATGGAAATCACAGAGAGCTCACCTTTCTAAGGCATGTCAATAAGATATCTTCATTTCATTTCTTTCACTTGTCAGCACCCACTCAGTCCCCCATCACAGCAATGAACTACAAATAGAAGTCTGTGGACACTGGGGGCAGGTCCCTTCGAGACGTTGTGTGCTTCCTCCTTGATCACACCTGCATGTTCTGCAGCACCAACTTAGAAGAACCAAGTTCTATCACTGGATTCCCCCCTGCATCATGCATGGCTAGCACCTGAAACAACTGCTTCAAGAACAGAGACAAAAGCTGTGCGATAGAGGGAAGGTGCTCCCACGGAAAGATTTTGTAGAAAAGCCATTCCATTTGAGAGATTTAATAAGAAAATGAATCAGCACAAAAGGGAATGTCCACACTCTGTGAGTGAGAGGAAGTTTGGTTTCCAAAAAACAGACTTCTTTAATTAAATGTGGTTGATGAGTTTTATTTGGTTGCTGTTAGGTGTCCTCAGTTGCTTCCAACTCACACAGGCCCCGTGTAAAACAGGATGCTGCCCAGTCTCGTGCCAGCCTCCCAATGCGGTTACGTTTGAATCCATTGCTGCAGCCCCACTGCCAATCCATCTTACTGAGGGGCTCTCTTCATCACACACGGACCCTCGACTTTACCAAACGTGATGTCCTTTAGGAGAGACTGGTGCCTCCTGATCACATGTCCACAGCAGAGGAAACGAAGTCTTGCCATCCTCACGTCTAGGAAGCATGCTGGCCGTCCTTCTTCCAGAACAGAACTGTCTCTTCTTCTGAATACATCCACTATTCCCTCGCAGAGCCATGATGCCAAGGCATCCATTCTTTGGATTTCCAAGCCCACTGTTCCGCCTTCCTGTGTGTAAGAGACAATTAAAAGTAGCACAGCTTGGGTCAGGTGCACCTTAGTTCTCAAAACGTCCTCTTTGCTTTTCAACGCTCTACAGAGATCTTCTGCGGCAGATTTGCCCAGTGCAATTGGTCATTTCATGTATGACTGCTGCTTCCGTGGGCTTTGATTGTGGGTCCAAGTAAATCAAAAATGTTGACAACTTCAGTGTCTTCTCCGTTGATCATGATGTTGCCGACTGGTCTAGTGGTGAGAATTGGGGGATTTTACTTGTTTGTATTGAGGTGTAATCCATCCTGAAGGCCGCAGTCTGTCATCGAAGTGCCTCCAAGTCTCTTCACTTTGAGCGAGCAAATTGCCCTCAGCAAATGAAGAGCCATTCCTCTCTCTCCAGTCCTGATGCCGCATTCCTCTCACGTATTCAGGCTTCTTGGACTATCTGCTCAGCGTGCAGATTTGGTTTTATTTTCACAGTGTGGTTAATAGTACATTAGGATGGTGATCTGGTTTTAAGGCTGTTTGAATCACATAACCATAAAAATGATGCATCTCTGTGTTTATACATGCTTAT
>NW_022111321.1:10059960-10064080 GCF_000313985.2 Echinops telfairi | reverse complement strand
CCTCCCTCATGAACCCTTGATAATTTATAAATTATTATTTTGTCATACTTGCACTGTCCGACATATCCCTTCACCCACTTTTCTGTTGTCCATACCCCAGGTATGTTGTCCATACCCCAGGGATGAAATTGTTCCATTATATTTTCATTTCCTTTTCCCACAAGCTTTTTAAAGACCCTGGTACACGGGGTCATTGGTACATTTGGTAGATTTAGAAATCTAATCTTTCTTTGTGTATGTGGAGGGGTGGGGGAAAGGCGGGGCGGAGTGTCACATGAGAATGGTAACATCAGCAAACTGCATGCTCAGACATTGTTTGGAGCACACATTACCAATGACACAATGTACGGATATAAAAGTACCTTGCCTTTACACTGGAATATGCTGTTCTGGGGGCTACCTTTAATTGAGCAGTTTCATTCTAAGGCAAAAACAAAGAAAGGGACCAGTAGTAAGAAGAAAGGGACAAGCTGCTGAAGGGCCTCTTCCCACTCAATCACTTCCGCTCAAGGAGTCCACAATTCGGTCACATGCACGCCCACCATGGGGCCTGGTGGCCTAGTGGCTTGTGCACTGGGCCGCTAACCACAGTCACGATGAGGCGTTTGACTCCTGTAAAGAGTTACAGTCTCAGACACCTACAAGGCTATTCTTCAAAGTTCACTTTACCTAAGGCTGGCTCTCTGGGCTCAGAAATACAAATTAAAAAGTTAAAAGGAAATTACAAGCCAACAGGCAGTTATTTGGGAAAAACAAAACAAAACATGGAAATAACTGCATACTTTAAAATCAGCACAGGCGTGCACCACGGCTGTCCCCTTTCATCCTACTTACTCAATTTGTATACTGAGCAAAAGATCCAAGAAACTCTACTATGGAAAAGAACAGGTTAACAGGATTGGAAGATTCATGGACACCTGAGGTATGCAAATGACATAACCTTGCTAGATTTGCTAGATCAAAGGCTGCGGCCTTCAGTAGAGACTACACCTCAATGCAATGAAAATGAAAGTATTCTAAACTGGATCAATAAGCAGTATTGTTATGATAAGTGGAGAAAGTGTTGGAAGTCGTCACTTTGATTGGATCCACATCAAGACCCACTGAGGCAGCGACTAAGAAATCATATTGTATTGAGCAATTCTGCTACAGATTTAAAGACCTAGCCCTGGGGACACAGTGTGTTACACGTTGGGGTACAAGCCAATAGGTCAGCAGTTCAAAAGAAGCAGTGGCTCTGCTGGAAAAAGATGAGGCTTTCCACTCCTGTAAAGATCTACATCCTCAGAAACCCACAGGGTCAGTTCCCCCTTGTTCCACGGGGTCACTATGAATCAAATCAAAAGCAATCTGTTTAGTTCAGAGTTTGGGTTTACAATATTAAAGGCAAAATGCCACTTTGAGGACAAAAGTACACCTGACAGAAGCCATGATACTTCAAATAACCTCACATACATGTGAAAGCTGCATAAATAATAACGAAGAACGGAGAACTCGCGCATTTGAACTTTGTCTTATAAGAAGTACACTCAGAAAGCTTCCAGAAAGGGAGGGTGGAGAGACTGTTTCACATGCTTTGCACAGGTTCCCAGGAGAGATCAGCCCCTTCAAAAGGACGTCTTGCTTGGTCAAGCAGAGGTGCAATGAAAGGGAGAGAGACACTCCCTCCCCATCAATGCGAGGAACTGACACCGTGACTGTAAAAATGGGCTTTAACATAGCAACAATTAGGAAACTGGCGCAAGACAGGGCAACGTTTCATTCTGATCTACAAGGGGACTTGAAAAGGGTGGTGAAATTGTTCCATTATATTTTAATTTCCTTTTCCCACAAGCTTTTTAAAGACCCTGGTACACGGGGTCATTGGTACACTACGAGTTAGGACCAATTCGGTGAACCTAACAACAATCTGTTAAGGGAACAAAGTCTATAAAATAACAATTTGAAACATCTCCACACACTGTCTGCTGACTTACAGCAAGCAGTCCGACAGGACTCGGCAGAGCTGTCCCACAGGGCTCAAGGCCGAGAAGCTGTGTGGAAGCAGATTGCCTCATTTCCCTTCAAGAAAGGCTGGTGTGCAGGAGCCACTGCCGTTGGGTAGCAGCTCAATGCTTACCTCATTGTGCCACCAGGGCTCCTTTTGAATCCTAGAATACAAGCTAAAACCCTACTCCTCAATATCAGAAATATGTTCCTTAGATGTCTTTATGGACTGTTACAAACTTTAAAAGTCATTCTCGTGGCAAGTAAGATGTTTGATATTATGTGAGATGGGGGAAAAGCCACTGACTCACTTGATGGGCAACAAAGATAATTTCAAAATTATTACAAAAAAAAAAGAACCTGCTTGCCTCCACAAATTACAGTGAAAGTTAACATTTGGGGTCACAGGAATTTGAACCAAAAGTTTCCATCTAAGTGACCAAACTCTATCAGTCTCCAAAATAGTGACAATGAAAAGCAACAAAAATTCCAAGTCCTGTGGAATGAGGCTTCAAGTTGACTACATGAACTTCATAAACCATGGACATTCCTGGTCTTGTTGGACCCTTGGCAACGAGTCAGTGAAGGAGACTCCCTACAAACAAGCGCCATCTGCCCGGCTTCCATTATCAATTGATAGGAAAGCTCTTCTCCACTAAAACCAGTTGGGAGAAAGACGGTTTTCTCCTCCCACAAACAGTTACAGTCTCAGAAACCCACAGGGGGTCGCTATGAGTCGGCAAGGACCCAAAGGCAGTGAGTTTAGTCCACAAAACCAAAAGACCCAAGAGCTTCGTGTAGGCTTCATTAAAGCATCTCACCTAAATTTGTTCTTAGAACAACGGGACATGCAACACGGTAGTGTGGAAAAGCAGTAAGAAACCTCACTGAATCGGGTCACACGTTCGCTGTTCCAGCGCAGGGACCGGTGTACCACAGAACGAACACTGCCTGATCCTGAGCCAAACGCCCAGCGATGGTTTGAACCCATGGTGGAAGCCACTGTGTCAGTTCATCTCCTTGCGGGGTTTCTTTTTTCATGACGGAAAAAGATGGCCCTTCCTCGGGACTCGTCTCTCCTGATAACACGTCCAAAGCACGTGAAATGCGCTTTCACCATCCTCACTTCTAAGGAGCGTTCTAGCTCTACACCTCTTCCAAGACAGATTGGTTCCTCTGGCGGTCCATGGTACTTCCAAGAGTCGTCACTGACGTCAGAGTGCAAAGTCTCAAGTCTGCCTTCTTCCTTACGTATTGTCCAGCGTTCGCATGCACATGAGGTCAAGGACAACCCCATGGCTTGGGGCAGGCACAGCTTAGTCTTAGTGACTTAGTGACAGACCTCTTTGCTCCTTAGTACAAGAGGTCTTGTGCAGCAGCTCTGCACAATGCAGTACAAGGTTAGATTTATTGACTGCTGCTTCCGTGAAGGTTGGCAGATGTAAACAAAATTAAATCCTTGGCAAATACAATCTATTGATCCGATTGTGGAGGTTTTTTTGTTTTCTTTACTTTGAATTGTAATCCACCAGCAAGTGCTTCAAATCGTCTTCACTTTCAGGAAGCAAAGCGGTGTCATCTGCATATCCCAGGCTGTTCACGAGCCTTCTTCCAAGCCGATGCTGGGTTCCTCTTCATGTGTGCTCCAGCTTCTCGGCTTATGTGCTCATCATACAGATGGATTAAGTATGGAGAGCAGAGACAACTGGTGCAAACCTTTTCTGATTCTAAACCAAGCACCATCTCCTTGTTGTTTGAATGACTGCCTTTCAGTCCCTAGACAAGTGCCACACGTACCTGATGACATTTTCTGGAATTCCCATTCTTCAATGTTATCCATAGGTTGTTATGATTCACAGAGAAGAATGCTTTTGCATAGTCAATAAAAGACAAGTAAGCATCTTTCTAGTACTCTCTCCTCTCAGCCAAGGTCCATCGGTTGTCTGCAATGGTAGCGCTCATCTTTTTCTGAGTCCAGCTTGAATTTCTAGCAGCTCCCATGTGCTGCTGCAACTGTTGTTGTTGTTTTTAATTAACTTGAACATGATTTTACTTGCATGTGATATCAATGATATCATTTGAGAATTTCCATATTCTGTTGAATCGCTTTTGTTTTGAACGGGCACAAATGGGG
>NW_022111321.1:10057336-10059811 GCF_000313985.2 Echinops telfairi | reverse complement strand
ACCTTGGGACCCTTGTTTCTCAATAATGTTCACACAGCAGCTTGGGCTTCCTCCTTCAGGGCCATCGGATCTCGATAGTATGCTAGCTCCTGAAATGGTTGAACCTAGATGAATATTGGGGGGAATGGGGACTTTGTAGTCCTTCCATCTTCTTGCAACATGCAGTACCTTGGCCATGGAATCCATTATTGCCGATCAAGGATTGCGATTCTTCTTCAAGTCTTTCAGCTTGAGATACGCTGACCGTGTTTTTCCCTTGGGGTTTTCTAACTCCAGGTCTTTGCATATTTCAGTATTATACTTTGTTGTCTTGGGTTGCCCATTGAAGTTTTCAGTTTAGATCTGTTATTTCATCATTTGCGTTTGCTTTAGTTACTCGATATTTAAGAGCAACTTTCAGAGTCTCCTCTGACATCCACTTTGGGCTTTTCTTTCCTGCCTGACTTTTAATGACCTTGAACTCTCTTTATATATGATGTTTTTTAAGTCATCCCACAAACCAGCTAGTCTTCAATCATAAGTGTTCAATGTGTCAAGATGGTTATTTTGTCAGAGTGGATGTGAATATCAAATGTGAATATTCCAGTATTAAGCATCTTAAATATAAAACTTAAAACTTAAATCACGTGCTTCAATATCTTCACTCAAAGGACACTCTAGAAAATCTGAAGAAATCCACATCCTGAACCACAGATCCAGGAGCATGGTGACTCCTACTATTACACACAGCCATGCACGTGTTAGCATGAGCTCACACACAAACATTTCCATCAGAAAGTGTATCAGCATGGGTGGAAAGAGTATAAGTTACTAAGAAAGGGACTGCTTATTGTCAGCTAAGAATGATTATATTTTTTAAAAGTATTTAATCATTAACAAAAATATCTTCAGTGTTAAAAAACTGAAAATGTAGATTAAAATAACTAGCTGCCAGCCAGTTTAATCTGCTTCGTGGCACTTCCAAGTGCGTCAGAATAGAACTTTGCATCGTCAGTTTCCAATCGATGATTTTTCAAAAATGGCTTATAGGCCTTTCTGCTGAGAAGTCTCCTGAGTGGGCTAGAACCTCAAATTTTTCAGTTAGCAGATGAGCGCTTTAACCTTTTGCACCCAAGAACTTCAGGTAGTGGGTACGAGATGCCTTGAGTTGATACTGAATCATGGTGACCCCATCTATATACAGAAAGTTAGGAATGCTGGAAATATCCTCATGCAAGGAGGAAAACACTAGAATCAGGGAGAATCAGGAATGGAGAAGGAGGTTCCCTATGTGAACCTGGGATAAAACTAGGCAGACCCCAAGTACTTCAATAGATACCCCACTTCTAGAGCTGAGCAGGCAGTTAGCAGCTGCAGCTGGGCCTCAGAGCATCCTGTCCTCCCCAAAGGACAGAAGGTGGCTAGAGGGGAAGGCAAAAGTACCTCAAGTGACTTCAAGGGATTCTTTGCTCCAAAATCTTTCATTTGGCAGCTGATGTTAAGCATTCTTTTAACAAGGAATAAAATAGTTTCCTTCCACAACAGTAAAGGAAATAAATCAAATATTAAAGCAATACACTCTCATAACTAACTTTTAAAAAATGAACAAAAAAGAAAGACAACTAGAGTGTATATATTTATATACGTGTATAAGGCCAAATTAATGAAACAGGTTCATGTCTTCAAGAAATGTACCCTTTGGATATTTCTTCACATACAAATGTTAGAACAAACCTATAAAAATGGGTACCATTTTGCAAGGCTAGGCTTAAAAAAGCAAAATAAGGCATGTAATATCACAATTAAAATAATATACATGTCTGCATATCTACCTGTCACCGCTTTGTATTTTCAGCTTTTAAAACAAGAGATTGGAAAGGTAAGAGGTTCCACAAACAGTTGGATCACCATGATTCTCCGGCCCCAGAGCATTTCTGGGAGTAGCACAAGAGGCAGTTTGTTCATAAGGAACACTTAATTTCTCTGGGCAAAGAACCTTCCAAGGTGGCCATTGTAGCATAAGCTAAGGGTCAAATTCACAGGAGAAAGAGGAGGCTGTGTGCTCCCCTAGATGCAGAGTCTTGGAAACCCTATTGAGCTGTTCTACTCTATCTTTCAAGATGGCTATGAGTGGGCTCGATTCCCCGGCAGTTAGTTAGTTTGTTTGTTGTTTTCTTGGGGGATGGGGAGAGTGAAAGGGTCAAAGTTAAGTTGTAAAGACCAATGATAAAAGTGGAAAATAAATAATTTCATCACCTATATGCCCTCTTGAGCCACTAATTAGCCCACTTAACTTCTCTGAGCCTCAATTTTCCAAATGAAAATGATTGGGAAGAATGGAGCCAACTCATTTAGTTAGTCTACTGTTTTACAGAAACTTCAGCAGCTAAAGCTGATCTCAGAGAAAGTGTCACTTGCAGAACACTTGGCAATTCCAGCTAGAGTTTACTTGAGTATTTAGTATTCTAGGGTGAGGGACACTTTTGTAAGAGACAT
>NW_022111321.1:10054449-10056235 GCF_000313985.2 Echinops telfairi | reverse complement strand
AAAAAACCATACAGCAGTGTCTTCAAATGCAGAATTTAAACAAATAGGGACATAGGACATATTTTTGTTAGCCTAGTTAATTAACGAGGAGGTCTGCTGGAGTAGTGGGTTATGTCTTGGGCTGCTTAATTGCATGACCAGCAGTTCAAACCAACCAATCTCTCCAAGGGAGAAACTCAAGGCTTTCTGTTCTGGTCAAGATTGATAGACCCAGAAACCCTAGGAAGAAGTTCTACTCTGTTCTCTCAGGTTGCAGAGCATCAGAATCAGCTCCATGCAGTGGCTTTGTTGGGTTGGGTCGGGTAAGGAACACAGGTGATAAGTAAATATTTTAGAACTTGGAATGGATACAATTTAAAAAGTTTGAGAGTACACTTATCTTTTACTAAATGCCAACATTACCACTGTTATATGTTTCAAAGTCCGGGTCAGATGCTATTCTTTTCTCAGTTTCAGACACACACACACATCCCCATCTAGCTGGTACTATTTACTTGACATGTACAATGATGTTGCCCTTACATACATCCTTGGGGAGTGTCAGAACACCCAAGGCCTACCACTTTGTAAAAACTCCCATCACTCATTTACCCAACCTCACAGCCGCCCAGTCCATTTCAACTCCCCGAGACCCGAGGACCAGGGCAGAGCTAACCCAGAGGATTTCCAAGGCTTGGTGGCACCGTAGTTACACCCTGGCTGTGATCTGCAAAGGGGGCAATTTCAAAACCACTATCCACTCCTTGAGCGAAAGACGGGGCTTTCTACTCCTTTAAACAGTTCATCTTGGAAACTCACAGGGACAGTTCTGCCCTGTCCTGTGGGGTCACTATGAGTCAGCATGGACTGGAGGGCAGGGAGTTGGGGTTTGGGGGGGGGGGGAGAACTATCTAGAAGAAGCAGACTGCCACGTCTTTCTCCAACTATCTGCTATGGCCTCACTCACGAACCTTTCTGTGAGCAGCAGAGCTCTTTAACCAGTGCGCCACTAGGGCTCCGTCACTGGGTTATTAGAGACCAGAACTTCCACGTTTTCTTTTCAGTGGCTGCTGCATTCAGAAGTCTCTAGGACACTGCCAACAGCCGCTGAGAAAAGGAACATGCTACGCCTTATCGTCCAGTCCTGCCATTCTTCCAAGGAGAAACTGTTTCGGTTACTCTCTTAAGTTTTTGTAATGAGAAGATAAGATCCTGAGAGCGCCAGCGAGAGGAAGCCCAGCGGTCAGACAGTGTGTGGGAAAGGAGCCGGGGAAGCCCAGACGGGCAATCTTGGCCTTTAAGATCATGAGAAATTCTGACTTGCCCCAAGCCACCGAGCTCCCATCTCCAGCAATTCCACCAGCACTAGCTAAGGAGGCAAACCACAAATTGAGACGCCCAGCAAACGTGCAGATTAAAAAGAAACCTCCCGAGTCCCACGGTGCAGTCATCTCAGTGGATGGGAAAGGGGCGAAGGTCTGCATTGAACTTCTTTTTTCTTAGTAAGACCAACTGATTGAAGGTAGACAACGGAGTTACTGATGTACGCGAGAAATTGACACTTTTTTTTAAACTAAGATAAACTAGCCTCATTTTGTTCTAGGACTTAAACACTCTTGGAAAGCGTATAACTTGGCACAGTGAAATTAACAAAAACGAGCCACCGTGGTTCTCAACCAATTTCCCAAGGGGCTGTGGATGGGAAGAGATGGATGTGAAGGACACGCGCTGGTGTCCGGCGGAGGGGGGTACGTTCCCTCCGGTGGAGCCAGGCAAGTACAGGAACGACGCCTAGGGCACCTCCGAC
>NW_022111321.1:10042294-10053628 GCF_000313985.2 Echinops telfairi | reverse complement strand
GAGACCCTCCTCCCAGGGCGCCGCGCTCCCGGCCCTCGCCACCCCGCCCCTCCGCCCAGTTACCCTCCTGCCCCCACCCACCGGCCAGCACTGGGCTCCGGGACGCCCAGCGCCCTGGCCCTCCCTCCCGGACCTGGGACCTTAACCCTGTCCCCTCCTGGGCGCCGGGCTCCCGCTGGCCCACGGTGACACTTAGGGGTCGTCCCCCTCCAGAAAAACCGTCCCCCCTCCACCCCCTCCGCTCTTCTCCTCACCACTCACTCCCTAGGGAATGTCCGGGAGAGAGAAAGAGCACGGTTAACCCTCCCTGCAGTTTGGAATGTCGTTGTGAAGCCTGGGAAGAAGATCCTATGTGCTAGCCTCCGTTTAGATTTTATTCCACAAGTGTCCACTGATGGTGATAAAACTTCCAGGTTCCAAAGCTTTTCTGCCTCTTTCCTATCGCTTCTTTCAGACTTCATGGGTTTCAGAAAGGCAAAGTTTTTCAGAATTCGGGAAGAAAATCTTAGTAGGCTTTGGTTTGCTTTGTTCTATGTTGCAAGCAGGGGAGATGCTAGGCCATCTTCTTTCCCCAAATATGCACCTCAGGCTTCGGCTCTTCTGAAAGAGGACCTATCTGAAGCACAAGCACTGTCGTCTCTCTCATGCACAGTGCCCTTGGAGAGACGTGAAGATTTTTAAACTGTTGGAGTCGTCTGGAGTTCTGAATGAATGATGTGTACCCAAAGGGTAGTTGACGCCCCGGTAGACGTTCGCTTAATAAATGTCTGTTCTTCTGAAAAAACTGAGTTAAAAAAAAAACTGTTGCTTTGCATCTGCCCTGCTATCATCTATAGGATTTCTGAGAACTCGAGTTATTTTTCTTAAGGATCTGCTTTTAATTTCTATGTTTTCATTGCTTTGTCCATTTGAACCATCTGTTTAAAAGCTCTATTCAACAAAGCATGGGAAAAATTCCATTAAAGTGTTTTACATTTTTCCCTGTTAAGTTTCGGGGGTTGTCAAGATTTTAGTTTCAAATGGTTAATAAATGGGGGGGGTGTATATTTTAAAATAGCATGTACATTTTAAACTATGGTAAATTATTTAAGTTCTTCTGAGCCAGAGATTAGATTTAAAAACCATTGTCCATACTTTTATCTTTATCTCTCAATGTATTGGTAGATGACCAATCACTAATGCCACCACTGAAATAATTTTAATTCCAATATTCTGGCATATGTCTGTCAGTGAAACATTTTGTTGGGTTGGGGAGGGGTGCAGTAATGGAATCTGTCAGTTAATGGTGCAACATGAAAAGCAATGAAGGTGTTTTTCCCTTGAGGTGTTTTTATATCTCTTCCTTACACAGCCTAAAAGACAAAGAAACAGTGAGGCCAAACAGTTTCCCTTCAACTTTCGCTATGTTGATGCTCGAGAGGGCTAAACCTAATGCCAGTTGCTCAGATATGTTTTTCATTAAATCAAGGTCCTGTGATTAATTTTTTAGAAATGCATCAACAGTCTTTAAGAAGCAGCATTTAATATGTTGAGTGTCAGTTTTCATTTTTCTTTAAAAGTCTTACATGCCAGGACAGATTTATTCTAGATTCAAAGATAAGGGTGACTGTTTACCTATTCATGTATGTAACTGCACACTTATGCCTGCTGCTCGCACTAGTAACATCTGCCTGGAGAAGAGATATATATAGAAGAAAGGGAAGTGAAGCAAGGTATTATGCTCGTCCTCAAGAAGTTCTCAGAATAGAAAAATATGGAAAATAGGAGCCTATACGACATGAGGCAGAATGTGCTATATTCTGGGAGCCTTGCACCAATCATGGAATCAATGCCAACTATGCATGTGATGCCATTGTCAGTATATTTCAACTCAGATCCAACATTATATTTACATGGAATCAGGACTCTTCCTTTACTCTCCATCCAGCAGTGCCAAAGTCCTGTAGGTTATAATAGACTATTTTCCTGAGGTGCATTCAGGATTAGTCATGACTTATTTCTGTGATTCATACTTTAATTATACCTGCTAGTCAGGCTCCCTCGCTCATGCTATAATAACCCAACTACTTGTGAGACACCAGAAATGCTTTTGCTTTAAGGTGGATTTGCTGTAGGTTCTGTAGTGTTGTTTTCTTACATTATTCTTCCCACCATGGTAATTAAATCACATTCTTTCTAAGAGAATATACACTTTGAAAATAAAACATTGTCTGGGCCACAAAGCTTGTGTTCATAGGAAATTTTAATGAACTGAAATGTAACCTTTCCAAAAAATTTCCACTTCACCATGCGTGGCTCTGTCAGCTGTCTGGTGAGCTGCACACATCTCATTGGCTCACACACTTCTTGGCACGGTTACTGGCACAGAGAGATAGCTCTGTTTGTGCTCGCCATTCGCAAATGAGATGTGTGAGGCCTTGTTTGTTGATATTTAAGAGAAAAAAAATGTTTTTAAAGCAGTAGGATAGTAAACTAATATATGGGTTTTTGAAACCTGGAAACTCTTTTCTTGGCCTACATCATGTCTGGCGCTCAAGCCTGGCACTGATATGCTCTATAAATGTTTGTATTGATGCATGTGTTTCGTGAGTCTGAAGAGGACCTTTATAGATCGGTATCGGACATGTGGGCTAATATGGGACTTATGCCCTTGGACTGGACTGGGTTGGAATACTTTCTTAATCTACAATGACCCTTGATATAAAACGCCCTCTTCCACACACACACACACTGTTTGTACTGAGTTGTTATTATTTCTCCATTTGTCATATAGACTTAGGCCTCCCAGACTCAGATGGCTCAGAGGCCAGGATTAAGCCTGGTAAGAGTCAAGCAAGTGCCCCTAAAAAGACTATGGGTGCTCTTCTCTTGAGCCCTTCCTCTGGGGAGAAGGCTGTGCCATTTCCAATCCTTGCATTCCCACTGGTACATTACCTCTTCTCAAAGTGTGCTCCTTGAGGGAAGATTTCCTATCTTTCTACCTCAATCTTACAACTCATCTGGAATAACAACACTGCACCCAAATCTGCGTTCTCACTAGGGTTGCTGTCGTCCACTGCTGTAACTCATCCGGTTACACCAATCTGACTTCCGTGGACCGGCTCCCATACCCAACCATAGGGAACCCTTCCAAAAGACAAGATCTGCTGCCACTGAGTCCATCCCAACTGCCCACCCCTTTAGGACAGAGCAGAGCTGCACCGGTGGGTTTCCTAGACTCACTCTTCGGGCGCATAGCAAAGTCATCTTTCCCTCGGAATGCCTGGTGGTTAGCTCACAGTTAGCAGAATGACATGTGCCACGTGGGCTCCTAGGGAATCCTTAGTAAAAACGATTAGCAATTTTAATTAGAGAATAATATGTGACAATATAGCTGTTATTCGCTTAAGTATATTTCTTAAAAACTGTTGTTTGTAAAATCGTTCTAGGTTGAATACCAATGGTATTAGGAAAGGCAGAAGTCCTTTTTAAATTTTCTGTTTTTCCTGTAACTACTGTCTTCCTCAAAAAAGCAATTGATATAGGCTCACAAATGCTAATTACCACAATAACAGTAGCACATCTGATCCAATCAGCGACCGATAGACTTTAAAATCACTGGCAGCCAGAGAAACAACAGCATGTGCTGGAGCAGCAAAGGGAACCATGTGCTTTGAAAAGTCATTGTGGTTGGGTAATACACCAGCTAGGGCTTCAATCCGGTAGCCTAGAGTGTCGGAGAATTGTGCTCCATCGGGTTTCAAGATTTTTTTTTTTTAAGAAACAGTATTAGGACTTTCATCCAAAGTGTGTCCAGGTGAATTTGAACGACCTATCTCTTCATTAGCAGTCGAGCGTTTGCATCCCCCAGGCACCCGAAGTTTGGGGTCAGAGTCTCTGCTGTGGGAGGGGCGGGCAGACCTAGGCCGTGAGGTCTGGCTTACAAGACAAGAGGGGCCTTGAAGCAGCCAGCAAGTCAAGGGAGCCGGAGTCCATTGTCAGAGGAATGAAACGTGTGCACTGTGACACTATAAAGTCTAAAGTGCACTCCAAATCCAAGATTTTCATAACCACCTTCTGAAGAACAGGATGAAAGAAAAGAGATAGATATGTACAATGCCTGTGTAAAGAAAGCTTGGCGAGATTAGAAGAGACATGGAATAAAGAGGCAGTAGAAAGAGGAGAAGAAGAACAAGACTTCAAACTGAGCACTAACATCTAAGAGGGAGAGAGAGAAAAATTAGTAGATTTAAATGAGGACTTTTCATGAAATGTATTTTAAGCATCGATTTTTAAATTTCCAGTTGGTATTGCCCCCTGGTGGCAAACCATGATGTTTGCTAACTGTGACAGAAAACCAGAGAGAGGAAAAGAGACTAAAATTAATGAATACCTCCAGGGGCGGTGCAGGATACTAAGAGTTCTTAAGAAATAGTATTTCATCTAAGTTTCACCATTGCCCTGTGAAATAGGTATTGTTTAAGTATTCTTAGTCTTATTCAAAGTGGTTAACTTGTCTAAGTTTACATAATTGGAAGGCACTGAAGTCAGGATTTCAAATGAAGCACATTTAGTTAAAAAGCTCGTGCTTTATAAAAGAAAGAAAATGCGTTCAATAAACACCTATTGACTATGTTATATGGCTGTGCTGCTTGAGATGCTAAAAAGAGAAAGGCAAGCAAAAATGTACCCCATTCCTGCCCTAATTAAAATTTCAGCCTAATGAGTTATATTAGAGACATTAATCAAGTGGCCACACAACAGCTGCTTATTAGCTGTGTAATTTAGGGTGATTTCTCTCTCACCCTCTCCAGCTTCACTAACTATAAAATTAAGGATGATAATGATAATGGCCATCACTTATTAAGTGCTTACAGTGTGCCAGACATTATCCTGAGTCTTCTACATATTTATTGTTTCACGTAGGTCCCTATGAGCTCCGTAGCAGAGATGTTTCTATGCCTCCGTGACTCAGAATCTGGATGAGGAATCTCTCTTACACCAGTGATGAGAATCAATCATGGGCAGAGACTTTGTGACACTCCAGCCAGCTGAACTTAGAGACTTGAAGCTGTGTTTGGAGAGGGCTTGTTTGCCTCCCTTAACCAGATCCTGTGGAGTCAATTAGAACTCGTGGAGACCCCGTGTGCATCAGAACAGAACTGTGCCTGTGCTCCATAGCATTCTCGATGACTGATTTTGTCTGATTTCGATGGCCAGTCTTTCTTTCAAGGGACTTCTGGTCGACTTGAATCTCCAGCTTTTCAGTTAGTAGTCAAGGGATTTGTACCACCAAGGGCTTCAGATGTCCCTTACTGAGTTAGTTAATTGTGCCAGCCTGGCCGATAATCACATGTGGGGCTGGTTGAAAGGTGGAGGGATAAATGGGTGGTGAAGCCTCGCCTTTCTAGTTCTCGGGTCTCTTGCTTTGTGATGGTCGCACCAGGATGCAGCTGCCTTAGCAGCTCCCTGCTTCAGCTTGCAAGATTGACGTCCTACAAGACATCCCCAAGGAGAAGCTACATGGACCTATCCCGATGCAGCCCTGGGTGCTGGAGCAGCCGTGTGGAGACCCCTGCTAGTGCTGAGATGCTTATTCGTTTACTGACTCAGCTTTCCTCCTACAGTCAGCATCATTGCCTCTGTTTTGTGAGGTGGAGGACTTTGTGGACTGGTGTTGGGTTAATGGGTTAATGGGTTAATGTTGGACTTGTGGGCTTGGGCAGCATTGGGTTGGGATGTTTTCGTGATGCACATTTTCTTTACATAAAACTCTCTCTTATACATGAGTTGCTGTGGATTTGTTTCTCCAAAGTACCTAGACTAATACACTTACCTTTCACTGAAACCCACTGGATTTCCTGACAACCTCAGGGCACCCCAGGGAAAAAGCAAGCTTTTCCTGAGCAGCCACAGTGTCCGTCCTCCCAGTTGGCCCACCAATCCTCACAAGTCTGGAGATAGATAGACATTTGTAGATAGACAGTTGGCCCACCAATCCTCACAAGTCTGGAGATAGATAGAAGACATTTTGGGATGAGTATACTGAGTTGCAAACAAATGAAAGATAACCCCCAGATAAACAGTAAGTGAGAGCTGTCATTTAAACATGCAGCCACAATTAATATCTCGGCCACTCTACCTATAACCCTGATTCCTAATTTCAGTTTTATGCAGCTCTTTCCCCGCAGGTTACCCTTTCCTTTTTGATGTTAAGCCTTTAGAGTCTAAGGTTTAGATGGTATCTTGTTGGTCTCTGCGTGCCTTGCACATAGCACAATATCTGCGTCCACAACAGATACCTCATAAATGAGATCTGGAAGGCACAACAGCCTCAGAATTTTCTAAAACTTGCTTCTTGACTTCGCTGGTAGAGGGGCCCGAGCAGATTTACAAGGTCACAGGTTAAGTTCCTCCCATTTGGCATAACGTTCATTCTGTACATGTTGTCGGAGCTCCACCGAGCATAAAAGGATCCATGGGCCTCCTTAGCTCTGCTTCCAGGCAGTGAGTGTGTCTGCGCTCAAACTGCTCCATCCAGCACATGTCACAGGCCACGCAAAGGCACTGACAAATGTGTCGAGGACAATCGCAAGCCCCAGAACAGCCTCAGGAAGCGAACTCAAATGAACCACATCTGAAACGGGCAGTCATAACTCAATCCGAAGGCAGCACACTAATGAATGTGATAAGAAGGATAATTGAAAAAGAACAGACCAACTGTCTCTCTGGCTTGAGGATTGCAGATGGGGGTCACAATTCTGAAAGAGAATCTGCAACCGTAGTCACAGTGGCAACCTCATCTCAGTGAGAAATAAAGTAAAAAGCATTTTAACACTGAAACTGTGCTTCCATGTTATAATACGCCACTTCTACCAACTGCTCGCTTTAAAAGGGTCAGTTTACATCATGTGGATTTTAACTCAGGTAGTCAACCCATAGAGTTTTCAAAACTGTGATCTTTCTAAAGCAGTTCTCCAGAGCTTTCTTCGCCGGCACTCTGGGTAGGTTCAAGTCTCCAACCTTTCAGCTATGAGACCAAGGGCTCCTATGTATGAGCACATGGATTTAATTGAGGATGTGCCATTAGAATCGCAATTTCTGTGGCACTCACCTAATCTACAACCCATAGTCACAGTGGCAACTTTGTTTCAGTGAGAAGCAAAGTAAAATGCACATTAACCCTTAAAATGCGTTTCCATGTGTGCTAGCCAGGGTTGACTAGAGAAACAAATTCATAGACACTCCTATGTGTGTAAGAAAAAGCTTTATATAAAAGAGCAAATGTATATTGAGAAAACATCCCAGCCCAGTCCAGATTAAGTCCACAAGTCCAGTATTAGCCCATAGGTCTGATACCAATCTATGAATTCCTCTTCAGACTCATGCAACACATGTAGTGAAGCCAAATGCAGGAAAATCACAGGCCAGTGGGAGGAAAGCCTTGTGGATCCAGTGGCAGAGAAAGCATCTCAATGCTGGCAGGGGTCTCCACGTGGTTCCTCCAGCGCCAGGGCTCCAGCATGTGTCTTGTCAGCAGGAAGATGAAGCAGAGAGTTCTCTCTGTGTTCCGCCTCCAATGAGCTATTTATCTCCTTCAAGCCTCCAAATGAGGTCATCAAGCTGCGATCTGATGGACAGGCTAACTCCACCCCTTTGCAAGTTGACAGGAGATTATGTCACAGCTACACCATGTTACTACACACCACTTGTACTAATTGCTCACTTAAAAGTGGTTTGTTTATGTCATGTGGATTTCACCTCAGGAAACTCTATCAACTTAATAAAATTTGAAGGACTCTGAACTCAGATTGTTCCATAATTAAATGTACATATGTATCTCGTTTGAAGTATCTATGTCACTTTAAGAAATGGAAACTGGAAATGCATCCTGGGGTATTTTATAGAAGACAGATCTAGAACTCCAGTCAGACTGTTCATACTCAAAGGGAAGACCATGAGCCTATTTCAAAAGATTGGTCAATGAATGTAGGTATATTTACTGTATGTGCAAAATAAGAGGCTTGTGATGTTTAGTTATGTAATTTTTCATGAATCTAAGTTAAACCTCTTTTCCTATTCACTCAATAAAAAAGGATCCAAACTACATCATCCAATTTTAGGGGTGTGATATTTTTCCTCTTTAACAATAAGTGGCACACTTGAAAGCATCTCAGTAAATATCAGCCACTATGGAAGGGTGTCTGGACCCCTGTAACACTGGGGGTTAGACTCAGGAGTGCTAACCACAAGGTCATAGGTTCAAACCCACCAGCTGCTCCTAGGAGAAAGATGAAGCTGTCAGCGTTCATATAGGTTTAGTCTCAAACACCGTGTTTAGGCTCCTTGTGAGTTGGAATCCACTCAATAGCAATGGGTTTGGGTTTGGGTTTGGAGAGGATGTGTGTGACTAATTGAGTTACTTTATTGTACCAATCTGGCCGATAAACACACGTGGGATTAATTGAAGAATGGAGGGATAAATGGCTCACTTTTCTAGTACTCGGGTCTCTTGTTTTGCGATGGTTGGATCAGAGTGCAGCTGCCTTAGCAGTTCTCGGCTTCAGCTGGCAAGGCTGACTTCATGCAAGACATCCCCAAGGAGAAGCCACATGGACCTACCCCAATGCAGTCTGAGTGCTGGAGCACCCGTGTGGAGACCCCTGCCAGCGCTGAGATGTTTACACATTCACTGACTCAGCTTTCCTACTGCAGTCGGCATCATTGTATCTGTTTTGTGAGATGGAGGAGGACTTTGTGAACTGGTGTTGGACATATGGGGTAATGGGTTAATGTTGGACTTGTGGGCTTGGGCAGCACTGGGTTGGGATGTTTTCTTGATGCACACTTAACCTTTATATAAAACTCTCTCTTATACATGAGTTTCTGTGGATTTGTTTCTCTAAAGTACCCAGGCTAATACAACAATGATGACTAAATCTGACAAAAATCATGGAAGAATGTATAATAACTAAATTTTCTGTGTGGTTACATTTGACCAAGGAATTAGAAACATTTACAAAGTATTTTACATTTGATAAGGCATTCTTTTACTTTTCCTGGTGCCAGCTTATGAAAGCATCTTTTCCAGAGCAAAGGTGAATTACTGAGACTAAAATTGTGAGCTTACTAGACACACGAAAGTAATACAAGTAATCTCAATTGCACTTGATTGAACAAATTTCACCCTTCTAATCCTTTCTTCCATGATCTTTCAAAGAATGCTTCTAAGATTTGTGAAGGGCCCTGTACCCTGTTAAACGAAGGGCTTGTTTATTAAACTAACAAAGAACATAACAGTAACTGCCTAAGGAAAGTTTGCTGTTAGGAAAAATGAATGTTTGATGATTTATTATAACTCTTCCAAACATGACTTTTCTGCCAACTACGTGCTATGAAAGTGTTCAAACACACAGAAAAGTTGGCAACAATAACACAATGGGCACCTGTATAATCTCCCCCTGGATCTAAGACAAGTCACTGTTTTCTCCTCCCTTATCTTTCTCTGCTCACTCACGCCATCCATTGGTGCTGCTGTCACTCAGTCAGACCCTTCCCTTGGGAAGGAAATGTTGGTAAGCAAAGGAAGGAGGGGCCCGGTAGGAAAAGCGTACGTTGCTATCTTGTTGCTGATTCATTTATAGACTGCAGATTAACTCAGGACCTGAATGTCTGACTTCCCCTTCATGGGGGAATTGTCAATGACAGAGGGAAAGGTGCTTGGATAAAAATAGTGGAGCAGATTCCTTGACAAATCGAGGGAGAGAGACGGAGCATTTCCGGGCTTGCTCTCCATAGCTGGACTCCTGTGCTCCAAGGTGAGTCATCAGGAAGAGTGGAGGACTGTTGTGTACCGTTCTCAAGAGAAATGCTGTGCAGATGTCAGTGAGATTGTCTTCCTGTTGATCATTTTTTCTCCCCTGCCACAGACAGGAAGAAGTGGCTAAGGAATCAGGTACACACCGAAAATGGCTATTATGAGCTCTCTCTCTAATACAGAAAAAAAGAAAAAAAGTTTAAGGTAGTGGATTGAGAGTTGGGCTGCATTGGAACGTTTGGGAGAAAACAAATTTGAAGCCACTATTTTTTAAACTACAATAATCCACGTAAGCATGCCGATTATATGTATGTCAAGGTAAGGCAGTGATTTAAGACGCTCCAATTTCTCTATAAATTTTTCCTGAGCATTCTTCTTACAGCTGTCTCCATTTCTACTTTTATTTGGATACTCTCTCATCTGCCTCCTGCCAGACTCGTCTATCTGCTGCCCATGGGACAACCCCACGTTTATATTGCGAAGATATTACAAGCTCAGCGCCTACACTTTGCTACGCTTCATCCTTTTCCGTAAACCTGCTCTTCAAATAGCATCCCCTGCCCTAATTGACTAAGAAAGAAACTGGGCAGCTAATCAGTCACTGAGTCACCTCCGAGATATCTTTGGCACACACTCTCCAGCTCAGCTTTGGCACTAGGTCAGCCCTCATTGGCTGGGCTATTAAAATAAGCCCTTTGCTTGTCTCGGTGGCTCCAGTCAGCAGATCTCTAATCCATGCTTTCAGCCAGAGTGATCTTTCTAAATCAGTAAACCTGATCATTCTTTCCAGGGCTTAAAATCCATAAGCAGCTCCTCACACTCCCTAATTGACCAAACCAGTATCTGCTATTTCTCCAACCTTATTGATTACCATACCTTCACCTCTGGAATTAGGCATTAGTCAAGCTGAATCTGTATAAATTCAGGAGTTCAAGAGTTCTCTATGAAAAGCTTTCTAGTCTATTTTAATCACGATGATTATCTTTTAAGGAATAATAAGAGCATATTTTGAATACTTAGATGAGTGTTTTTCAAACTTTAATCAGCTGGAGATATTTGTTAAATTGCATACTGATTTAGTAAGACTTGGGCGGCTGGAGACTGCATTTCTAACAAGCTCACAGGTGATGTCAACACTGACGATTGATTCATAGATCACATAGTGAATAATAAGAGTCTAACGGCATGATTACGAGGTGCCCTGGTGGCATAGTGGGTTACGTTGGACTGCTAACAGCAAGGTCAGCAGTTCGAAATCACCAGGGCGAAAGATAAAGCTTTCTATTCCTCTAAAAATGCAGTCTGAGAAACCCACAGGGATAGTTCTCCTCTCTCCTCTCTGGTCCTTCGGAAGCAGGATACAGTCTACAGCAGTGAGGTGTTCTCCTTGTGCAACATTATGCTGACTTTCTGAGTTGCCGCTGCTGTGGCTAGGCTGAGTTGATTTGGATGGGCAGTGAGCACATGTAGACATGAAGTGCTTCCCCATAGGGTTTTTATAGGCTGCAATCTACAGGAAGAAATGAGCAGGTCTCTCT
>NW_022111321.1:10040587-10041725 GCF_000313985.2 Echinops telfairi | reverse complement strand
TTCTTCTTCAGGCTTTCTTATTCCATGTCCAACTTTCACATGCATATGAGGCGATGGAAAACACCACTTGGGTCAGGCACACGTTAGTCTGCAAAGCAACATGACTGTTAAGAGATTTTAATGCAGCAGATTTTCACCCGGGGCAGCACATCTTTTGAGCTCTTGACTGTTGCCTCCGTGAGCATTGACCGTGGATCCAAGCAAGACAAAAGCGCTGTCAACTTCAACCTTTTCTTCATTTACCATGATGTCCCCTATTGGTCCAAAAATGAGGATTTGGGGCTTCTTTATATTGAGTAGTAATCCATACTGAAGATTGCAATCCTGATCTTCATCAGCAAGTGATTCAAGTCCTCCTCACTGAGACATAGACTTGGTATTTTAAATGATACATTCATTACAAATGAGGACCATGTGACAGTTCACTAGATGAATAAAAGTCTGGAAGTTGTTCTAGTTTTAAAAGGTGCTGAAAGAACTTCATCTTCACCAAGCATAAAGTAATAGAGGCATTTTAATCTCAAAAGACTCATTGCAATCAAGAAAAGATTGTGTTAGTACAACATATTCAGACTGTTAAATTAATATTTTATTTGGAATGGCACTAGCTTTGTGGCTTTATTTATAATTAATTTGTCTATGTCTTTTGTTTATATTGTTGTAACTATAGGCTTTAGGGTTTATACCTGGTTTCAAGTTTATACATAGTGAAAAAAATATTTAAACTGATTGTGAGGTACATGAGAAATTTACTCCTTTTTATAAGGTCTAAATGTTACTCAAGTCTAAGAGGTACTAGACCAAGATCTTTCATACCTCCTGATCTCTGGTGTCCTATTGGGATCTCTGCCTAGCACATTTCTTCCCTAATTTCTTACTAGTCTCAACACCTTGCCCCTTACCTTGCCCCTTACCTTCTGCCCTTAGCTAGCATCTACTCTTACTAAGGACTAATCATTCTTTTTCTGAGACTCATGCTTAAATTTACACTATAAATGTGTCTTGTCCTAGTTTACTTCACAATGACTATAACACTTTACACTATACTACGTTTACTGCTTTTTCCTAGGATCTCTTTAATCTCAAGGAATAAGACCTTGTGTTTTTCTATCTGTCCAGTGCTGGATACATCAGACCT
>NW_022111321.1:10035971-10038846 GCF_000313985.2 Echinops telfairi | reverse complement strand
AAAAAAAAAGAAATGTTTCCTGAAGAAATGAATGGAGCACAAACTTGGCTGCTGCTTCCTGCGATAGAATGGAATGCATGCCTTGTGTTCATTTTGGTAGGTGGACACACACATACACATGCAAACACACCACAGACATATAAACACACATATATCAGAGGGCTTCAAATATTTCATGGAAAAAATGGAATGTAAAGATAATGGAGCTTGTCCATATGCTTCCTGAAGCCCTCTTATATTTATATAAAACCCAAAACACGCTGCCATTGAGTCCGTTCCAAATCATAGCAAGCCTGTCGAGCAGAGGAGAACTGCTCCTTAGGGTTTCCGAGACTGTAGATCTCTGCAGAAGCAGACCTCACCACCCCACACCCCACCCTTTAGTGGCTAGTGGCTTTAAACCACCACCCAGTGGTTGGTAACTTAACTCACTGTGCCACCAGGATTTAATAAGGTGTCTATGCATCCATGTATATAATTATAATATTCTTCTATAGGTCATTTGATTTAACGCCACTAATTTAAAAAGTTGTCCCCTCTGAAATCTGCGGAGAAGCATGTGTCCTTTCCTAATTTCCCAGGGGGTCTGTTTGTTGAGGTTAAAGCTTACAGGTTTCCAATAATATGAAAAGAACATTGCAATTATATTTTGGTTGATCCATCATCCACACTAAAAATAGAATGGAACGATTCGAAACCTTTATCTAAATCTCCAGCCAAAGTATGGTAAACTGTATGGGTACTCTGGAATTGTGGCTTTCCATTGTACAGGAGAAATTCTACAGCCCGGAGTCTTTTAGCTCCTATTTCCAAGAGCCTTGGCTTCGTAGATCCATGTCTTTGTTCGTGCCTTCCCTGGGGCTGGAAGAGGAAGTGCTGTTCCATTTGCTTTTTAGAACAGGGCAAAACTTAAAGTGCCGCACTGGGTTTCATTTGTTCACGAGACTGGTTTTCTGGCCTATGTTAAGAAAGCAGGTGCTTTGAAAATCGATTGAGGGAGACGCCTTCTGGATTCACAATGAATTGTGCATTGTTGGAAGAAGGGCTGGACACCCAAAAGGGGTCTCATCCAATGCTGTCCGTGATGTACAAATACGATTGCAGTAAATAGTCTTTGAGAGAATGGCGTTGGCAGAACAAAGCTGGGTCGGCAAAGCCCAGAATTAGATTTTTATGATGCATTCATGGCCACTGCCACGTCTTCATCCGCACAGGATTCTGTTGTTCATAAGGGTCATAGAAAATCAGGTATCTCATTGGTTTGGGGTGATAGTTAATTAACTCATTGATTTAAAGGAGCATTTCTCTACTAAAAATCAGAACCAACCAACTTAGAAGGGGATTTCTCTAGAGCACTCCTTTTTTTACCCTCTAGTAAGATGGATCTGCTGTGTTTGCTTGCTCATTTCCCATCAAAGGGAGAATCATTTTCTCAAAACCCTATCCATCTATGACTTCCTCCAGAAAGCTTCCACTTATTACCAGGAGAGTTACTTACTTTCTATTCATAGCTACCTTTGTTGTATTGGCTTCCTGGAAAGTACTTAATACCCAACATTCTCTTTGTAAGCCTGATTTCGACAAGGCATGGGCAGCTGAATGTGGATATTTGGAATCTTAAATCTGTGGTAGAGTGGAAGAACGACTTAAGCAAGAACCAAAGGTGTGGTTTAAAAACTTCCTCCTCCATATGGTGCCAGCGTGGGTTATGCAGCGGGCGGTTCACCACAAGATCAGCGGTTCGAAACCACTTGGGGAGGACAAGGTGGCTTTCAGCTCCTGTAAAGATTACAGCCTCAGAAACCCACAGAGGCACTTCTGTCTTAAAGGTTCACTTTGAGCAGGAGGTGATTCAAGAGCTGTGAATTTTCTCCATATGGTCTGCCTGAGACATTTCTCTTTCCTACATTTTCTACGTGGGGCTGCCACATTTGATGTTTTCTTTGTAAACAAAGTATTAATCAGTTTGTATACCGACTCCCTCACCCAAACCCTGTCACACAGTGTGCACTCAAATGTGTAGTAGATTGCACTTTGAGCTAAATTCAATGTGGCATTCTTGTTATTGCACTATTACAGGCTTCTGTGTTCCATACACAGCTCCTTGAAGCAAAATTGTGGGCCCCAATCCAGGTTATAAAGAGGAAAACATTTACTTAAAACACATTTGCCCACTTATTGTCTGATGGATCAGAAAACAGTCCAACTCACATGTGCGAGAGTGAAGGTTCTCTAATCCAGCAGGTATTTTATTATCTAACATTATCCAGCAATTAAGCCTGTCTTCGAAGTATAATTTATCCTTGCAGTCTTTGCCCTACCTGCGCACTGTGCTCAATTCTAATGGAGAGCCGCTTTTGGGGAGAGATGTCTAAAACACAGGCGGCATTCTAAGCATCTTAATGCCGACGCACTGGCCAAGCAGTTTGTTTATCCTCTAAGTCAACAGGGACGAAAACAAGAACAGTCACTAAATTTTGCCTTTTAAGGTGATAATCCAATGTAATACTTAGGGGATGGGGAAACACAGCCATGTTGTTGTTGTTATGGAAGGAACAAAATACACACAATATCCCAGTAGTGAGTGTTCTTGGGCTCTTCACAACAAAGATGAAACAAAGTTTATATAACACTGGTTAAAGGAATAGGAGCAATAATGTGGTAGACAGCAATTTCTAAATCATTGCTTTTTTATAAAGCTTTTGGAGCGTTACTGTGTAGAGTGGTTCACCCAGGCCCACGTTGTATTGTCTCTGTGCACGGTGGCACAGAAATGCAGGTGTTTGCCAGGACAGAAGCGACACTTTTGCTTTTGGTTACTGAGTTAGTTAATTGTGCCAGCCTGGCCGATAATCACATGTGGTGCTGGTTGAAA
>NW_022111321.1:10034386-10035695 GCF_000313985.2 Echinops telfairi | reverse complement strand
GTTACGTCATCGCTGTAGTCAGATTCATCCCACGCCTTCACAGGATGCATTTCTGACTATATTTTTCTGACACCAATTTCTACTCCCAATAATTTTAGGGGTTAGCCTATGTCTTAGGCCGGGTTTTCTCAAGAAGCAAAACCAGTGAAGCTTATAAATGTGCATATATGGCGGGGGGAGGCACACGCATGCGTGTGAAGAGGGAGAGAGAGAGAGAGAGATTGATTTATACCAAGGAAACTACTCAAATGGTTGTAAAAGCGGGCAAGTTCCCAGTCTGTGGATCAGATGTCAGGCTGGAGTCTCCTCCTGGCTTGGGTAGCTGCAGGGCTGGTGAACCCAGCATTGGTAGATACCAGACACCAGTGGCTTCTGGCTGCAGAAATGCATGAATCCAAGGTCTGCAGGTAGGATGTTAGGCTAGTGATGACTCCTAGGATTGGCAGACAACACAAAAGGCCTTTAGCTCAAGTTCAGAGCACCAGAGGTCAGGTGCTTGGCCAGATGCAGACCCAGCAACAAGCAAGCAAACTTTTCCACAGTGTCCACTTACATTGGAACTAGCCAGTTGATTGGCTACTCATAGTCAATCTAATCAGGGAAGTGATTTGCTTATGTCAGATGTCATCATGGGAGATTACTATTCCTTACCTGTCAAACTACTGAAAGTTGAAGCCCAGCAAAGTTGACACAAAGCCGTAACTATCACAGTATGGTATTTCTTGCTAGTGATAGTTATAGCTCATGCTTTTATAGATTATTAGACACTATATTCTTTCTCTCATTTAATCATCTGCATTGAGTTGCAAGGGACTAAAACCAACAAACTGGATTTTTTGTCAGGGAAAGGTACTGACAGTGAAAACTTCAGTGGTAGATCTGATGCCCAGCAAAATGGAACTAAACCGTTCTTTATCTTAATATCTCCAAGCCTCACCTCTGTCTTTTTCTTTGACCACTGGCCTGAGCATGAAGCCCCCTTGCTTTAAATTTGCTGTCTTATAAAAAGGGAGCTTCTCTCTGTGTGCTTATAGATGACATATTAAAAACTAACTCCAATTGGGCCTCTGAGGGTCATGTGCACATCTCTGAAATCCATCACTGTAGAGAGAGACTTAGGATACTCTGATTGGACACATGTATATCTTTTGTGAAACCTTGTGGACAGGCAACTGCTAGAGCTCTCTGATTTAGCCATTGTATTCAAGTTACACCAATGTTTCCTCCCCCACCCACTATCATGATCCCAATTCTACCTTGCAAGTCTGGCTAGACCAGAGGGTGTACACTGGTACAGATAGGAACTGGA
>NW_022111321.1:10030900-10034114 GCF_000313985.2 Echinops telfairi | reverse complement strand
TGAGAATGATGAGGGCAATGAATGTACAAATGTGCTTTACACAATTGATGTATGTATGGATTGTGATAAGTGTTGTATGAGCCCCTAATCAAACGATTAAAAAAAAAAGTTACACCTTGACAGTTACACCTCTTGGAGAGAAAAGGGCAGCTGGGAAGATGACAACAACACATGTCCACCCTGTCTCCAGATGAGAGGTATTGCTTGCCTTGTTTTAGAGAACCAGAGAGCTCAGAGGCCTTGCCTACATTCACACAGCTAGCAAATACCTGGGAGCTCTGGTGGCAGAATGGTTATATGTTAGGCTGCTAACTGCAACTTCATCAGTTCAAAACCACCAGCTGCTTTGTAGGAAAAAGACAGGGCGTTTAACTCCCTTAAAGAGTTACACTCTCCCCATTCTACCCTGTTCTATAGACTAGCTATGAGTCGGCATTTAATCAATATCATTGAGTTGGTTGGTTTGGTAGAAACTAGTTAAATCTGATCTTCTAATATAGGATTTCTTTCCTTGATCTGCAGCTCTGAGACCACATTAACTACTTAAACAAAAACTCCCATCTCTTTGGAAGGGACACAAAATAAAAGATTGATTTGGTGCCATGTGGTATCTGGGAAAGAATCTGGAATATTTTGCAAACAATGTGCTTTTAAAATGATCACTGCATTCAGGTTTTGTTTGGTTAAATAGTCTTCTGGGATATCTAGGCAGGTGGCAACACCGTTGGACCAGAAGGATATATTGAAAAGGAAATATCAGGTAAAGAAAAGGACATACCAGGTAAGTAAAAGAGCATTTTTGGATAGATGAGGCAGCGTCATGCAGGCAAGGGTTGGGAAAAATCCCCAAGAAAGTGATTAGAGGCAGAACATAACAGAGGGCATGCAATGCCTAGTCAAAAAGCGAAGTGTGCAAATCTGATTAGTATTGTATGTTCCTAGAAATAAGAAGCAACTCGGTGGATAGTTCTTACATTTCCAATTCCCAATTACTAAGACATTTGTATTAACCATTAACAGTGTATTTTAAATATCCGTTTGTCCTGCTGTATCCAACACACAAAGCAGCATCAAGACAGCAGCACCTAAAGACATTTAAAAGAGAAGATTTAACCATGAAGACAACTGAAGAGTCATTGATATAAATTTCGAGAAGAAAATAACAAGTGAGAACATCGGTATTAAACTGGACTGTGAACAAAGTAATGCAACTCCCTGAAGTGGGTGGACAATGTTGGTTGTAAAGCAAAATGAGTTAGACTTTCTGGAAAACCTTATTAAACAAACAAAGCAAGAGAAATTGTAGGCATGTAGTTTTAGGGAAACCAATTCATGTGTCATGTATCTTGAGGTCTAACTGAGAAGGGGAAGTAGCCCCAACTTAGAAATATTCCGTAAGCAATAAAAGTTTGTTAACCACATAATTAAAGGGCCCGTAAAAAAGATAACCTGATACTTAAAATAGTCCTGTGGCTTTTTACTGTGAAGATGGGCACTATTTTTGTATAGAAGAAAACAGTATGTGAGAATTTTCAAATACTGCCCAAGCTTAAAGCAAAGAAACACTGTTTTCAAATTTGGTTAGGAAAATCACTAACCCCATCATGTTTGTAGAGGTGCAATAATATTTATAACTCTGTATTCAACAATCAATAGCAGATGCTACTATGTTTTGGTTTGAACATTTTCAACATCTCCGTGAAGATGTCGTAACTTTAAATAGATATTTTATACGACTCTCAGCTGCTCGATCTTTTATCAGTCTTTCCAGTTTTTTCCCTGACATGCTTTACTTTGTAATAGCTAATGACAGAAATGATGCCAACTGTTCTTGTGTAAATCAAGTCTTTTTAAGCCCAGAAAAGGAATAAAACAACAGGGCTTGAGTTAAAAAAAAAAAGAAAGAACAAGTTCCTTATCCCATTCTTGTATTCTTGTAAATTTGTGGTAGCACAGTTATTTGCTGCCTATGTCCAAATATGCTGTCCAGTCAGGAACTTCTGCCCTGGCTAGCTAATGCAGAGTGGTGCTTCTGGACGGGTCATCAGGAAAAGGCGTTGGTAGAGAAAGCCTCACTGTTAGTGCTTCCCTTTTACACATAAGCTTCAACTGAATGATTTTCAGAGATTCAGGAAGAAAACCCCCAATACTTACTCAAACAAGGTATTATTTGCACCCATCTTGATGGAGTAACAAAATATAGTTTCAAAGGCCTTAATAGTCCACCTCTTCAACAATAGATGCTGTGATGGCAAGATTTTATATCAACTTGTACTCCTGGAGAGGTGATGTCCAACCTGTCAATCAGGTCACAGCCTGATGATGCCTCCCGAGAGGTGTGGCATCTTGTATAAGAGAAAAACTGGAAAACTCTCTCTTCTCTCTCTTTCTTTCTCTCTTTCTCTGACCCTTTGCCTTCCTGCTTGCTGGAATGCTGTGCCTGCCTCATGCGGGCCCCTGAACCCTGAGAGCAGTTATGGCCCTACAATGGTTTTTACTGACCTTGGATCCACATGATTCTGCACTCACTGGCCTGTGATCTTTCTCCAGCCTGCTTCATCCTTCTGCGGTTATCGGCCTGCCACTATGTGAGTCTGAATAGGGCTTCAGCTAGCGTTGGACCCATGGACTGAAGTTGGACTGGGTTGGGCGGGGATGCTTTTGTGATATTGTTACTTCTTGATATAAAACTCTCCTTTTCCATAGATTCATGTCATTGGGTTTGTTTCTCTAGAGAGCTCAGTCTTCTCTCTTTTCTGAGGAATGCAGAGAGAAGAACTGATGTGTTATAAGCGTGCATTGAAGAATGAGCCATTTCTCATGGCCCAACCATCATGCCATCTTTCTATAAGCTGTCTCAGGTGACACTCATTAGAGTGTACTCACTTTCACAAAACCAAGCGGGGGAAAGGCCCTGCATGCTTGCAGCTCATAGATGAACACGCTGGCATTAGATTGGCTTCTTATTTAGATGGGAACTTAGGTGAAAGCGTACATGACTCCTTTGTTAGTAGAAATGGCTACTCGAAGAATGAGCTCCCATCATGTACCCCTCCATTTTTCAGCCAAACAATAGGTGGCTCTGGAAGAGGAACAGTAACACTAGCGAGGTCAGAACATCTTAGAATGACCAACTTGCTGAGATCCAGGAGCCAACACTGTCCCAAGGACAAAGTTCAGAAGGGTTGGCAGAGAAGGTGTGGAGGTGGGAAGC
>NW_022111321.1:10022485-10029515 GCF_000313985.2 Echinops telfairi | reverse complement strand
GGATTACACAGGCTGGTGTGTTTCTTCCATGTAGACTTAACTGACATCTCATTTAGAAACTTGTTTCTTTTAAGATAAGGCTTTAAGACCCCAGACACTATTCTTTCTGATAGCTAGGCACCCATCTGATTTCTTTATCACACTTGTTATAGCACCCATGTCTTCAGTAGTCTCTTCATGAGGTTCCTATGGTTTTCAAATGAAGTTCTTATTCATGACTTCTGGAAGAAATCAGGAATAAATTTAACTAAGTAATTTTGATTTAAGGTTGTTGAAACTACACCATGACACAAACAAACAAACAAACCTAGATGACCAAGAGAAAGCTATGTTCACATAGCTTTTCTGCCACCACCATAATAATAATATGCCTTGTTCTTCGTGCTATAGCATTCCCTACAGCAGGCCAGCCCACAAACTGTAGCGCAGGGTGCACTGATCTCACAAAGATTTTATCTCGCTTCCTCTTATTCTTTCTTATGCCTTTTTTCAAAAGTATAGAATGTTACAGTGGGAAAGATACATGTATCTACATGTTAATCTAGGGATGCATAAATTATAGCACAATATAATTAATAACACATTCAAGTAAAATGTTGATGAAGATCATCCAACAACAGTTGCAGCAGTACATTGAGTACAGGGAGTTACCAGAGGTTCAGGCTGGATTCAGAAGAGGATGTGGAATAAGGGATATTATTGCTGATGTCAGATGGATCTTGGTTGAAAGTAGAGAATACCAGAAAGATGTTTACTTGTGTTTCGTTGAGTATGCAAAGGCATTCACCAGTGTGGATCATAACAAACTCCAGATAGCCTTGAGCAGAATGGGAATTCTAGAACACTTCGTTGTGCTCGTGTAGAACCTGTACGTGGATCCAGGGCATTTGTGTAAACAGAACGAGGAAATGCCTCAGGGTTTAAGACCAGGAAAGGTGTGCGTCTGGGTCATGTCCTGTCATCATACTTATTCAGTCTGCACATTAAGCAGATCATCAGAGAAGCTGGAGCATATGAAGAAGAACATGGCATCAGGGTTGGAGGAAGGCTTATAAACAACTTGGAATATGCAGATGACACCACCTTGCTGAAAGTAAAGAGGACTTGAAGCATTTTCTGATGGAGATCGAGGATTGTAGCCTTCAGAATGGATTGCAACTAAATGTAAAGAAAACCAAAATCCTCACGAGTGGACCAGATAACATCATAATAAATGGATAAAAGATTGAAGTTGCAAAGGCTTTTGTCTTGCTTGTATCCACAATCAATGCTCATGGAAGCAGCAGTCAAGAGATCAAGCAATACATTGCATTGGGTAAATCTGCTCTGCAAGACCTCTTTAAAAGATTGAAAAGCAAGGATGTAACTTTGAGGACTAAGATTTGTCTGACCCAACCATGGTATTTTCAATGACCTCTTTGTGTGTGAAAGTTTTACATTGAGTAAGGAACACCAAGGGAAAATTGATGCACTTAAACTATGGTGTTGAATAAGAATTTGAAAGTACCATGGGCTTCCAAAAGAACAAACAGATCTGTCTTGGAAGAAGCAGAGCAAGACTAGTGCTCGTTAGAGTTCTTAGGAAAGACCATTTTGGTGAAGGACATCATGCTCAGTAAAGTGGAGGTGCAGCAAAAAAGCAGAAGGCTCTCAACAAGATAGATTGACACAGTAGCTGCAACAATGGGCTCAAACAGAGGAACAATTGCGAGGATGGTGCAGAGCCAGGCACTGTTTCATGCCATGGCACACAGGGTCACTGTGAGTCAGAACCTACTGGATGGCATCTCACAACAACAACAACAATCTAAAGCCTAGACTCTCCCAGGTTTGTGACTATAGCAATTAATGTTTTATGTTTAACATTGGTTTCTCTATAGAATACAGACAAAATTATACCTGCTCTATCTCTCAACATTATGACCATTATGAACGGAGATAATAGTGGGGTCCAAGCTTGGTTCAGCTCCTCTTCTTTCATTCAAGAAATGACTTTTGAGTGCCTATTATATATCAAGGAGCCCAGGAGGCAGAGCGGTTATGTTTTGGGCTGCAACCCCCAAAGTCAGCATTTTGAAGCCACCAGCTCTTCGGCGGGAAGATGACAGGCTTTCTTCTCTAGTAAAGAGTTACCATCTTTGAAATGTTCACAAGCAGCTCGACCCCGTCCAAAGGGTCCTCATGACTGGAAACGGACTTGATGGCAGTGAGTTTGGTTTTTGGTATTATACACCAAATTCTGTTCAAAGGGATGGGAATATAGGTGTAATAACACTTGAAAACACTTGTTTCCATGAAGCATATTCTAATGAGTAAGAGGGGTAAAAATATATAGTGTGTTTGGTGATGATAAGATTGTTTGAGGATCCTAGATGATTCAACACTGGTTCTACCACTCTTACCATATCTCAGTTTTCTCATCGGTCCATGGGAAAAGCAATCCCACTTCATCTTGTTTTAAGAATTTATATCTTCTCACCAATCTGTCTTGCTGTGCCTAGTTAAAATTTAGTGACTTCCTGTTGGTGCAATTATTATAAGACCAAAAAGCAAAGAGACTTTCTGTCACACACAGCTAGAGGTGAGATCCAGGCAGTCTGGTTGTGTGTGCACTTAATTATTGGCCTCTATGAACTCCACCCACAAGAATAGCTAAAAGCTTCACACATGTAATCCCATTGAAACCAGACAAGAATCCGAGGAAATAGGAATGATTAATGCTGTATTTCAGTTTTATAGATTAAAAATCTGAGACACCAAGAAGTCGGCCCGTTTTCTATGAATAAGAATTGGGGTTCTAGTTTACAGAATCGAATTTCGTAGACCTCACTCTTGCACAGTGTGCTTGAGCGTCCGCACCTTGCTTTCTACATCACATGTTATGGTGGAGCTCTCACAGGGGAGGTCAGCCTCAGTCGTCTAGAGCTGCTACAAGCGGATGGCTGGACACTGGCCCTAAGGAGAACCTTCTCTCTTCAATGGCTTTGTGAGAAGATTCTTATTACTTCCGTGTCTGCTTCCAGAGATCCCCAAAGGTCTTGGCTTCTCTTTTACCCTATCCCTCGCTCTGCGCTCTGCTTTGCTTCCTTGCTGAATCTCCCTGCATCCCGCGCCGGGGAGATGATAGGGCTTGCAGGCATGGCTCTCTCTAGGTCACCTCAGCGTGCTCTGTTCACTCTTTCAGTTCTCCAGTATCTCAAGAGAGAGTCAATCAAAATTCATGGTACATTGATCCGACTCCCTTCACATTGCAAATACAATCCACTCCCAACTGGGATTGTAGCCATAGCCATAGAGGTTACGATGTACACTGCATATTTTGAAGGCATCCAATCCAAGCTATCCCAGCCAGGGGCTTTCCCCCTTTGCCAATTATTAAGTTCAAAATCTTTCTGTTCCCATTCTGTTGCTGCGAGAGCTGGGTTCTGTAGCCTTTGCTAACTCACTTCCTAGTCGATACTGTACAATAGGGCACTAGGATTTGGAGGAGCCGAAGAGGAGAGGCGGAAACCGCTTTTTCCTCCCTTAGCTCAATGACAGCACCAATCTTTAGTTTTGTTAAGGTGCTTCTAGAACCGGCCTCATGCTGCCCTTTTAGAGCTATTCGTCGGGGTCCTTCCACAGAGATAAGAGTCAGTTCCCCTCAGGGACCCTCTTGTGGCTTCTGCAGCACCTGTCGCCAGCTGGGCAGCCCTTCCTAGACCTAACACACAGCTCTCCAGAGCCTTGTCTCCAAGCTTCAGGCCCTCATAATCTCAACATTTTTCTCTGTTCCCTGTACCATTGAGGCACTAGGACTGCCAACAATGGCTGCTTATATTCTTTCAGCACCTTCTCCCACCCGCCCTTTTCGTTCTCAGTAACTGTCTAATCAACTCATTTAAGTAAAACGCCTTTGTTGAAACAGCTACTGCAGTTCTTCTTTTCTTGCTTCGCTCCTGTACTTGTCAGAAATCCACCAGGTGGGCACGCCTTTTGGTGCATATGTGGAGAGGGAGTGTATATGTGGAGAGGGGAGGGTGAGAAGCAATCGGATAGCTATCTCTTGGACCTTAAAGGCAATGCTAAATTTCTTGCCAATGGGAAGTGGAACAGAAATAAAACGTGGCCTGGGTGGACGTCACAACTAATTTAATTATCCTCTCTAGTTAATTTAGGTAAAGTGTAAGTACAAACAAATGTCCAATACTCTTACCAATATCAAAATCAGCAGTCCATCGTATAAATGACACATGATTTATTTAACGAATCCCACAGAGATGAAATCATTTCGTCTTGTTTACTATTATGAGTCTTCAAAGGAGTCCCTGCATGGTGTAAACAGTCCAGAGCTCGACTCTTAGCTGAAATGTTAACCGGCGGAACAACTCAGACGTGCCTCAGCAGACAGATGGGTCATCTGCTTTGGGAATGTCCTAACCTTGTAAAACTCTACGGAGCTGTGCTCCTCTGCTCACACTGGGTTGGCATGAGTCTGAATCAACCCAATGCTGACAAAAACAGCATCGTGCTGCAATAAGCATATTAGTTATGCATGCTTGTGGACACGCCCACATACACACGTGTGTGTATATGTGCATGTGTGGATGTTGTTAGGTGCCTTGAAGTTGATTCTGACTCATAGCACCCTATGTGCAACTGAAGAAAAAAAAACTGCCCAGTCGGGCCCCATCCTCAAAATTCCTGTGGTTTGGGCCCATTGTTGCAGCCACTGTGCCAATCCATCACAGGAAGGCTCTGCTCATTTTTCACTGCCCCTCTTCTATACCAAACGTGATGTCCTCCAGGGACAGGGCTCTCCTGATAACACGGCCAAGGTACTTGAGATGAAGTCTCATCGTCCTTGTTTCTAAGGAGCATTCTGCCTGCACCTCTTCCAGGACGGATTCGTCCATTCTTTTGGTAGTCCATGATGCGTGCAATATCCTTAACCAGCACCATAATTCAAAAGCACCGATTCTTCTACAGTCTTCCTTATGCACTGTCCAACTTTTACATACAGTTTTTGGAGGCAATTGAAAATACCATGGAGAAATATATCTTAGTCCTCAATGTAACATCCTTGCTTTTCAACACTTTAAAGAGGTCATTTGCCATGGGTTTTCCTAAGCAATGCATCCTTTGACATCTTCACTACTGAGTCTATGAACATTGATTTTTCATAGACTATCATACCACCATAAGCATATTAGTGTTGACACTAATCCTTGGCAACTTGTGTCTTTTCTCCACTTGTCATGATGTTACCTACTTGTCTAGTTGTGGGGAGTTTGCTTTTCTTTATTTTGAGATGTAATCTGTACTGAAGACCTCAATCATTGATCTCCAAGTGCTTCAAGATAGGTGTGCGCGCACGCACACACACACACACACACACACACGCACACACACACGACTGGCCTTAAAAAAGTTCATGGAATTTTTTCCTTATCTCTCAATTATGTTTTTCCATGAACTTTTAAATCCACTTTGTGTGTGCAAATTACATATGCCATTTACATATACCACATACACTATATGTATTATATATATAATTAGATATGCTTTTGTTTCATGTATCGTCATAGGACAAAATAATAAAGACCAAGGATTTAAATCTTGAGAGATGTAATTTCTATCAGAAAAAGTATGGATGATTTAAATTTTCTTTATAATAGTCTATTTTCTGATCATTTGGCAATGGTAATTTTTTTTACTTCTGTGTAAAGAAAGATTCAACTTACCTTCCATTGGCTAAGGATGATTAATTCTGCCACTCTCCTAAGTATAGTTTACTATGATTTAATGAGATTTACTGCAACCCTGCCAAGGGTACAGTAGGATGAATCATACAGTCAGCTAAAGTAAATGTTTTGGTTCATTTGTTGAATCAAGTCTTTCTTTTCAGGGGTAAAAGTATTTTCCGTTGACATGAAAATAACTTACAAAAGTCATAAAATACCTAGGTTGTAAGGGACTATAAAAGTCTTGAAATTATCTAACTAAATTTACATTTACAATAGATAGATGTAAACTATATATACACACAATGAATAGGACATTAGTATCCATAATTAAATATAATAGAGATCATTATAGATATTTAGTGATATCTGAAAGGAAACTCATACATCATGTAGCTTACCACCCTTCATTCGCAAGTCAGAGAAGTAAACTGACGTGAGCGGCTCAGGGGCGTGGCTGAGGGAACCAGACCTCAAGTATCTTGATTTCTAGTTCATATTCTTTTTACTAAATCCTAGAGTCCCGAAATTCTTGGGCCCACCACCTCTTTATTCAGAAAAAAATAAAATAAAAATGCAGTGTTCCCTTGGCAATGAGAACCACCCACAGTCCATGTGCCCTTGAAGCCCCCTGGATTGCTCCAGTGCTCCTTGGGGACAGGACTGTCCACTTGGGGAAACATTGCCCTAAACCACCTTGGTTCATATGTTATTACTTAATCTTGAACCTTACTTTGGTAGTTGTAAATCACACTGTTAATAGCCTTATTATTTTCAACCCTCATTCTAATATCAAAAATATTATCTATGATGCCTATAATTTAATAAGAGCTACATATTTAATGCATGCAGCCTTTGATTTAAGACAGGCTCTATTTGGATGGCTCTTTGGCAACTTGATTTTGATGTAGATAGAATAGTTCCTTTAAAAACTCATTATTGCCTTTTGTTATTAATATATTTATTACACCAATTGTTATTTGTTCTTGGGTTGGAAGCCTTACATTGCAGGGTCTTTCTCTAATCCAGGGGCTGGGTTTGAACCATCAATCAGCTGGATATGTAACCTTTTGACACATGAGCTCCTTAGAAATGACCCATATTAAAATCAATGGAAAGCCTGCCTGGAAGCCAGCCAAAACCTTGACCAGTGCTTTCATTTGAAAAAAAAGCAGCACCACACATTGCCAACAAGAATCCCATTGGGAAATGGAGGAAAGAGCTGGGAGGAAAAGGGTATTTATAGAGCTCTAGATAAAGACATGTACATATACAAATATATTATATGAGGATGGGGAAATAGATCT
>NW_022111321.1:10003944-10021388 GCF_000313985.2 Echinops telfairi | reverse complement strand
TTAAATGGAGAGAAAATGTTTTGAGAAACGATGTACAAATGCGCTTTACACAATTGATGTGTGTATGGATTGGGATAACAGTTGTATGAGCTCCTAATAAAATGTTAAAAAAGAGAAAGAAAAAAAAAGAATCCCATTGGTTGGTTGATTTTTAAAATAATAGATTCTCCATTACCATGAGTTTGTTTGACATTTCCTCATGAACTGATCTTGGTTATAGACCTTTATCAGGAAAGTGTCCAAATGATGTTGAGTTTTCTCAGTGCTGGTGGCACAGTGAGTTACTGTTGGACAGCTGACCTCCAGGTCAGCAGGTCAAAACCACTAGCCAGCCACTCCACCGGAGAAAGATGCGCCTTTCTACTCCTGTAGAGATTTATGGTCTCAGAATCCCAAAGGGGCAGTTCTACCCTTGTCTTTAGTTGCCATGAGTCGAAAATGACCCCATGACAGTGCATTTGATTTGGAGAGTTGGTTAGTTTATTTTTGAAGATGTTAGTTTTGATCATTTGGTCAAGGAATCTGCCAGGACTTGAGTCATTGGCAAGTCATTTTGTTTCTCCTTCTATTTCAAACCCCTGGGGCAGTTTGATCTTGGCCTCGAGGGTTTTATGAGTCAGAAATGGCTCAATGCCAGTGTTTGTTTGTACATCTAGTCCGTCACTTTCTCGTGTGGATTTTACTTTCCAAAAAGGTCATATCTCCACCTGCCTTCCCTCCCTGTATTTCGTCCAGCCCTACTGGCTTTTCATGTTCTGCATACGTGATTCTCTTTGCTAGGGGCTCCTCTCACGCTCATCATATTGGCCTTCTGACTGACTCTTTTTTCCAATTTCAACTCAAGCATCATTTTCCCTGGGGTGCCTCCTCTGTAGCAGAACTTTATTACTGAGTCCTGGTGCTGGAAGCTATGGGTTAAAGAGCCATTGCTAAATCCACTTTTGAGTCTCCACTTACATTCAGTCTTCACTGAATTATTTCTGACCTTTAACCCAAGATGTGAAGAATTTTGCCCTCAGGAAAAGTGCACTGACACTGCTCCCCTAACTAGCCCAGGTGGAAGCAGGCTAACCCTTAGGGACTTGCCTAAGAATGCCCTTGATAGAAGTTGGGGCACTAGGGTTGCAGGAACCTGGCAGCCGAAGAGGTTCCATGTTGGGCTGCTAGCTGCAAGGTCGGAAGTTCAGAACAGCCACTCGTTCCTCAGGAGATAGATGAAGCTTTCTACTCCCATAAAGAGGTAAAATCTAGGCAGTTCTTCTCTATCCTATAGACTCACTATGAACTGGAATTGCTTGATGGCAGTGAGAGGGCTCTTTGGTCATGAATCATAGCCTGATTACGATGGTCAGAGGACTCTGACCAGCCTTTTAAGCTTTTGATCTGTACTAGTGTGTATTCCAAACATGGTACCTTTCCCACTTCTGTATCCGCCCCCACTACCTCCCTGAAGCTGTGATATATTGGTCTGCTGGCAGACATAATTTGGGACAACTTCCTTTGCTCTTCATATCCAATTAAGTGGTTGAGTTTCTGTGAATCCTTTGACATTAAGTCCTCATGCTGACAGTCTCCCTCATCCAAATGATGGCTCTTTGCCCTGTTTCCCCCTTCATAGAAAAAGGGTCCTGTGCCTTGGCTTCAGCTTCCACCTGGACCTTTGGGATTCTCAAAAAAATCCTCAAATGGGTCTTCAGAGAAGTCAGATGAAAATAGGCTCCTTCCACTATGAAATTCGCTGAAGGCATCATCTGGATTATGGAAGTGAAAAAACTCACTTATATCAACATGACTTCTACTTCCACTCCCACTGTTCAATCCTCTTTTGCCATATTTGTCAAAAAGGTCCCATTTTTTCAGCATCTGATGACACCTTCATGCCTCAGCTACTTGTGTGAATTTCCTCTCGGTTTCTTCCTTATTCCCAGGATTTTTATCAAGCTGCCACTTCAGTTTCAATTTACAATATGCATTTCTAATATCCTCAGGAGAGACATGCCTCTGCACACCTAGATCTTCCTAGTAATTCACCATATTTGAACAGATAGTTGGAACATGCACCCGGCAGTGATTCCTCTGTACCTTTCTTTCACAGGAGTTTCTACAGAAGAACATTTAGGTTTGTCTAACCCTCCACTAAGTGACAAACTCTTTAGTAGCAGAGTTTTTGCTTTGCTTTGATTCTGTGTTAGTCTGGGTTGACCAGAGAAGCTAATTCGTAGACGTTCATACGTGTATAAGAAAGAGCTTTATACAGAAGAGTAATTGAATATTGAGAAAACATCCCAGCTCACCCCAGATCAAGTCCATAGTCTGATATTAGCCCATGTATCCGATAGCAATCTATAAAGTCCTCTTCAGACTCACGAAACACATGCAAGGATGCCAAATACAGGACGATCACAGGCCAGTGGGTGGGAAGTCTTGTGGATCCAGTGGCATTGTAAGCACCTCAGTGCTGGCATGGGGTCTCCATGTGGCTTCTCTGGCTCCAGAGGTCTGGCTCCATCAGCCTCTCTCCATGTGTCTTCTCCACAGGGATGTCTCGCAGAGAGTGAGCAAAGAGAGAGAGTGTCTCCCACCTCCAAGGAGGAAAACCAGAGTTCCAAGAATCCTCAGGAGAAGGCCATACCCACACAGAGGCCTCATTGGCTGTGACCTTATTGACAGGATAAACTCCACCCCTTCACTCTTAATCCTCAAATTGACACCAGATTATGTAACTCCACAGTATCTTTGTGTCCAATGCTCAGCACAATGTTGTATTCATAGCAATCACTCATAAAAAATAGCCTATGAGCAGTGATTATAGTAATAATCTGCTAATAATTATAGAATGAGCCCTGGTGGTATAATAAATTACTAGTTGGGCCACTAACATGATGGTCAACAAATGGAAACCTCCACCCACTCCATTGGGGAAGATGAGGCTTTCTGCTCCTGTGAAGACATACATCCTCAGAAATCCACAGATGCAGTCCTACACGTTCTGATAGAGTCATTGTAAGTTGGAAGTGATTCAGGGACAGTGAGTAATAGCTATAGAAGGAGCCCTGATGGCAATGAGGAGTAGCATTGGACTGCTAATCTTAAGGTCAGTAGTTCAAACCCACCAGTCCTCCCAGGGAGAAAAATAAGGCTATCTGCTTTCATAAAGATTGCCAACCTGGCTCATTATGAGTTGGCATGGGCTTCATGCTGGTGGGTTGATAGTAATCATAATACAGTGACACCTAGACAGCATGAACCCAACAGAACTGCCCTGTTTAGCTGGGTCTTGCAAGTTTGAGGTCTTTAACAGGGTGCAGTGTTACCACTTTTCTATTCCTTGTTTTCATGGAAAATATTTGAGAGCTTTCCTTCTTTGAGTTTTCCTTGTTCCAACTTCCCCAATGCTAGTTTTCATGAGTTTTCATGTTATACCATTGATTTTGAGTACTTACTATTTGCCAGTCTCTCTGTAAATCCTCATTGTGTCTGGCTTATCTCAGATCAGCAATTGCCAACAGCTCAATTTCACCCAAAGTTTGTCACGAGTTCATTGGAGGAATAAAATGGCATGAAGGTCTGATAGGTACAACATGGAAGGACCTTGTGAGCATTACGCTAAGAGAAAGACTCAGGCACTACAGACCACATCTTGGAAGTCTCCATTTATATGTAAAGACCTACACAGTCAAATCCATAGAGACAGAAAGCAACTTCGCGGTTGCCTCAAACATACTGCAAGGGGAACTATGGACAGTGACTGCTAAAGGAGATGTGGTTACCTTGTAGGGCAAGGGACATGCTCTAAAATTAGACAGTGATGATGGTGGCATAAACCTGTGGAGAGACTGAAAGCCACTGAATTGTACCCTTAAAAAAGAGTGCATTTAATCTCAATCAAGCACATACATTTTTAAAAAACTTCTTTGGGAGCACTTCACCTAGGAAGAGGAAAACTGTAGCTCATGAGCGCATACCTTTCAACACTAGTAAGAGCACCCCTCTTCTCCATATGTGTTGGCCATTTATATTTCTTTGGTGAATGACATGTGATTTTTCACTTTTTAAAAAACATACTCATTCTTTCCATAATTACTTATATATTTTTCCATAGCAAATAGGACAATATTATATTGGGCACCATTCAACCTATTATAGATCGAATAGTTCCCAATCAATAGATGGGAATTCTAACCTGTAACTCATTGTGGAAATGAGCCCTGGGGCACAGTGGTTGAGCACTTAGCTGCCAGCCAAAAGGGGGGAAAGAGATGCAACTGCAGAGAAGGATGGGATCCGAAAACCTGATTTGGCCTTTTAGCCTCGCTGACTGTGAGGAAATAACTTTCTGTTCTTTGAAGTGGCCTGCTTATACCTAACATTTACATTACAGCAGCATGAGGTAGCTAAGACATCTACTTTTTAAATACAAGAGAAAAAAAACTTAAAAAAAGAATGACGCTTTTAAAAATATATAATCGTCTGTATATTTTGACAACAGTTTTATATTCATGATAGGATAGAGTAAGATCTTACATTACTTTAACTGTAGTATTCTCACCATTTTATTAATTCTCTGGAAAAACAAAAAGCAAAAGATATCAGAGCAGATCCGTGAGAGCCCAAATATAACCTTGAATTTATCTCACCTGAATTTAGAGAGCATCTCGGGAACAAACTGGCACAGTGAACACTGTGAGGGCACATCAAGAAAGCAGAAAACCATGAAAAGACAGACCACGGAGAAAAGGCCAAAGAGGGAGTCAGAGTGATGAAGAGAAAGAGCTCAACAGAAAACTTCAAATTGCAGCTTAAGACGACAAACTAAAATATTATTATGACATGCATAAGTACTTGATTTTGGAAAACTGAATGGGAAATACAGTCTCAACATTCCTCAAGCTTTAAAGGCTGGGGGAAAAATTCAAACCTTGAGTTGCAATATTAACAAGCAATCAACTATGTCCCAGAGGAAATCAGAATGCTAGTTACAACTGAAGATGGGAAAACGTCATTTTGTGTACTTTGGACGTATTATCAGTAGGAACCAGTCGCTGGAAAGGACATCATGTTCAGTAGAGCGTAGCTAAAATGGGGGAAGCCTTACTGAGATGGATTGATACGATACGTGGCTGCAGCCATGGGCTCAAAGATAACACCAGTTGGGAGGATGGTGCAGGACAGGGCATAATCTTGCTCTGCTGTATGAGTCACAACAGACTTCATGGCGCCTAAAACCATGAGCAAAATATTGAAAAATCCAACAATCATCCAAAGAAGATTGGAGGAAGACACACTTAGTCACGGTACTAAATAAAACTGGTTGGCATTCAACCATTTCAAGAAGTAGCACGTAATAAAGAACTGGTGGTATTGAGGAAGACATCCAAGCTTCACTGGTGACATTAACTGAAAAACAAGGCTCCAGGAATGGATGGAATGCCAATTGGAATGTTTCCAAAATGGATGCAGCACTGGAAGCACTCATGTGCCTACTCCAGGAATTTAAAGGCAGCTAGCTGGACCACCAACTGGAAGAGATCTATATTCATGCTCATCCAAGGAAAGGTGGCCAGACAGAATATAGAGAGTATCGAACAACATCGGAAATATCACACACAGGGAAATTTTTGCTGACAATACTATAAGAATGATTGCAGCAGTGTATCCACAAGGGACATTCAAGTGGGCTTCAGAAGAGACTGTGGAAAGAGATATCATTGCTGACATCAGTGGATCTTGGCTGAAAGCAGAGAATACCAGCAGGATGTTTGCTTGCATTTTATTGACTTTGAAAAACCATTCAACTGTGTGGAACTATAGGTAACATGCGAAGAATGGGAATTCCAGAACACTTCATTGTGCTCATGCAGAAACTGCACAGAGACTAAGAGGCCATCCTTTGAACAAACACAGGGGGATACTGCTTGATTTAAAAACAGGTTAGATGTGTGTACCAGGAGTGTCCTCTCATCACACTTATTCAATCTGTATGCTGAGTAAATAACCAGAGAAACTGGATCATCTGAAGAAGGATGTGGCACGGGATTAGAGGAAGGCACCTTCAAAACCTGGCTATGCAGATGACACGACCTTGCTTGCTGCCAAGAGGACCTGAAACACAGATGAAGACCAAAGCATCAAGCCTTCAGTATGAAGAGAACTCACAAGAAGACCTATAAAAACATGATAAACAGAGAAAATACTACAGATGGCAAGGATTTCATTTTACTTGAATCCACAATCAGAGCTCATGGAACCAGCAGTCAAGAAATCAAACAATGTCTTCAGTAAATCACGTGCTATGCACGTGACAGCTAGACAATGCCGAAGGAGGACTGAAGAAAAATGGATGCATTCGTGTGATGGTGTTGGCGGAAAATGTCCTAAGCACTACAGGCTGCCAGAAGAACAGACATCTGTCTTGGAAGAAGTATAGTAAAAGCATTCTTCTAATACTTAGGGCATGTTATCAGTAAAGACCACGCCCTAGCCAAGGACACTCAACGTGGTAAAAGAGACGGTCACTGAGCACAAGGAAAGCTCGGAGGAGATGGAGCGCGCAGTGGCTACAGCAATGCGCTCAAACATCACAGCAATTGCACACATGGCCTAGGATCCCAGGGAATGTTCTCCGAGGGCAGGTGTGACTAGAAATAGGAAGAAGAGTAACAGCAGCAACAAAGGAGAGATTAATTAAGGGCTACGATTTCTGGTTGCTTTATTGCTGAGAAAAAAATATTCGTTGGGTAGCATGAACAAATTCAAACATACTAATTTAAAATACTGAGATCCAAATTTTATAATGCATTTTAATATCATAAAACCGGATTTCTTGTAAGGAGAAAAGTAAGCAATTCAGCCTTAAATTTAGGCACCAAAATTCACAATTTAGAAAATTTTAATTGTGTAAAATATGTCTTTACAACGTGGATATAAGATAACCCCACACTCCTTAACATCAAGGGAATTGTGAGCATTTAATTGTTGGAAAACTGGTTCAGTGAATGAGCCTTAAATTCTTTCATGTCTTAATGTATGCAAGTTTATTTTCAACAATGAAGCCCGAAAATGGTTCATCACTGGAAAACACATCTCTAACCCATTTACCCTGGAGTCCGTTCTGATTCATGTTGGCTTCCTATATGTCAGAGAACTATACTCCCCAGAGAGTTTTCAATAGCTGCAATCTTAGAAAAGTTGCCCACGTGGACTTTGTTCAAAAGCATCCTTGACTGGGAGGATTCAACCACTGATCTTTGGGTTATTGGTCCAGCACAATCCATTTAGGTCACCCAGGGACCCTATCACATACAAAAGAAAGTAATAATCAAGGGGTGAATAAGCTATAAAGGGCAGATTAACATCTATATTGTGATGTTAATTGTGAGTTTTCTCATCAGATTAGACCAAAGCCTTCAAACTCAGTCTATGAACTAATTAAACGAATTGAGCATAAATTACTACTTGCATCGTGGGAGGGCTTCTGGGGTGTAAAATGGGAAAGAGATCATTCTGGATGTCTGCCCTTCAGGAACTTTATAAAGTTGCCTTTTTCATTTTGTTGTGCAGGTAGAGAGGGGCTAGAAGAGCAATAAAAATAAAACAAAACTCAGGGGGGTGTCCGGGGACTTCATTTCTCTGCCGAAAGGCAGGTGAGAAGAGGGATAAGTTCTTGAAAGCGTGACTGAGGTTGAAAAGCAATGAGAAGCTTTTTACAAACAGTGTAAAAAGCCAAAGTAGGAAGGCTAAGAAAACGCACGAACAAATGCTCTAGTCAGGAGACTGGGTGGTGGGTGGCAGTGGAACAATCTCTGATTCACACGGAGGGAGAGTCGAGCAGTGGGAAAACGGAGGCTGCCTCACAGCATAAACAAACCAGCTTCTCCGAGCGTGGGTCACATGTTGGGAGAACAGGCAAACAAGAGCCGACAGGCTCTGCAGAAAGCCCTGCAAAGAGGCAGGAGCCTGCTTCCCGGAGTGCACTCAGGATTGTACACAGTGTTTGTCAAGACAGGCGGCCCCTGGACGAGGCAGTTCCTAAATCTGTTTTAAATGGCATTTGTACTTAAATTGTAACAGTTAGGTCTGATTGGTTACTCAAATATTTGTCTTCATCCACATGGGGTGTATAGTATATATTTGTTTCCTCTGCAAAAACAAAACATAATCATTCAAGAAACACCTCCAGAGACACAGAAGCATCTTTAACATAACAATGCAGACTTGATCATTATGTTTTGAGGGGTGTCATAAAGTGGCACCTCACGCCCCGTTTGGTTTTATGAGCCCTTGTATGTCACGCAGGGCCCGCAGGATGCAGGAGGAGGTGGCTGGCTGCTCACTGCAGCAATCTGGACAACATCTATGAGACACTGGTGCTGGCAGAGCCATACAGTCCAGAGCCAGTGGCTCCAGGCTGCCTGGACCTGGGGCCGGTGGACCTGTTGCTGTGCTGCAGTGATTTTCTGGCCATGTGCACAATGTTGTTGACCTGCACGTGGCTGGGCATTCACTTCCTGGACTTCAGACACAGCACAGCGAGATGTGACTTGCCCAGGCGTGGGGAGAGAACTTGGGCTGGGTTTAAATGCCAGTCTGCCACTGATGGACTAGCCTCCCCTAAATTCTTGGCATTTGTTTGCTCTGTGTTGCAAGGCCCGGTGCTTTGTAGAAGTCACTCTCCTTTCTCCTGCCCCAGCGCAAGGGATTGCAGCAGGAGGGGAGTGAATTAGAACTCCCACGGTAGAAAGATTCAGATATCTGTATTGTTCTTAATAGAACTCTGGCTCATGTAATGATCCAGAAAATGTTATTGCACACTTTACATAGAGGTTTAGGAGCCCTGATGACATAGTGGATTAAGCGTAAGTGCGCTGCTAACCCAGTTCAAACCCACCAGCTACCGCTTGGCAGAAAGATGAGTCTGCTTCTGCAAAGATGTACAATCTCAGAAACCCTAAGGAGACGCTCATGGTACTCTGGCCTTTAGGATCGCAATGAGTTAGAATCAACTCCAGGGAAGTGAGTTTTTACAGTTGGGTCATAACTACAAGTTGTATGCAAATTGAATGCTTTTAACCTTGGGACTGCTTGTAAACATATTTTCCAGGCTCAACTCAACAAGTTTATTTAACACCTCTCATCTAAGAACCCAGGAATGTCTGACTGATATATACCTTGTTTATGAGCTAGCAATAAAGTTGGAATGTTTTTGCTATTTGTTTCTTGCTCCACAGTTCCTATGAATTTATTTCCCCCGCCAAAAGAGATAATATGAGCTCGTGGGTTTTGTTAATAAAAGGGAGATGACAATAGAAAGAATGAGTTTTTAATTCTTTTGTGATCCCCAGTTTCTTAAAATGTTAGGACAGGAGCAAACAGGTTTAGGAACTTTTAACTTTGTAACACAAATCTAAAAAGGGGAGGCAAAAACTTGATTATGTGGTCTACATGAGGTCATGGTGAAGGCTAATGAGATGGTATCTATATTGTACTTTGCATTATTCCCACATAATTACTGCACCATGGTTGGAATTTATAAGGCTAGAGGGAATATAGAATAAGATAAAGCATTCATTTCTGAGACCAAAATTTGGTCTGTTCTCTTTGGGAACACTTTCATTGAAGAGTTAAAACATATTTAATCCATCTGTTTTTTTAATCTTTTTATATTGTTGTTGCTTCTCAGAAGCAACTGCTTATCATTAACAAAGGAGTCTAAACACATTTCCCATTAATTGCAATTTGAAAATAAAAGAGACATAGTTAATAAAGTTTTTAAAGTCTGGAAAGATAAACATGTTTTATTTATTTTTTTGTTTATGTCTCATTTTTATATCCTTTCGTGTATTCTTCTTTCTAATGCCATAAATACTGTAAAAGAGAAAGTGGAGGCAGAAGATCAGAAACTTTCTATCGTGGGAGAATGCATTTCTAATTTTTAAAAAGTAATGTATCCTTGGGATGAAGCGTGTATCAGAGAGGCTTCACATGTGAAAACACACCCTTGAATCACCAGGACATCTGAAAAGAGCAGATGGGGCCGGCACAGTGGGAGATGCACAGCTGGGTAAGACAGAGCGAGGAGGAGTGGGAGAGCGGCAGGCTGGGGAGCTCAGCTGGCAGGAGCGGAGCGATGAGGTCCTGGTCCAGGCTGATAGGAGGCAAGCCGGACAGGGAACCTGATGGGATTTCAGAGATCGTTGCGCTCCAAGTGTGACTTCTTGTGTGTATGTGAGGAAACTGCAGGCCAAGGCTGAGAGCCCAAAGTCCATGGGTTTGTACCCCAAGCAGAAGCCACTCAGAGTCCTTCAGTTTCCAGTCCAGCCATCATTCTCCTGCACCATGCAAATCCCGTCTGATGTCAGTTGGTGAGAAGAGTCCGTCCCCTGTTCTACATGAAATAGCAGACCAGTCTGGTGCCACTTTCATTTTCTACAATCTCTAGAGAAGAAACCCAAGGATGTAACCAAGAAACCTACAAATGCTAAAAACTCCCCAAATGAACCATAATTCTCTTTCAGAACTTTGTCTTCCTCTCTCAGTCATCTTGTGCTTGCTGCTCCAGCCTCTCAAAGATTTCTCAGGTTTTGATCTCATACTGTTCTTACTGTTGTTGTCAGGTGCCATTCAGTTGGTTTCAACCTAGAGTGACTCTGCGCACCACAGGATGAGCCCCTGCCCAGCCCGGTACCATTCCCACGACTGTTTCTAGCTTGAGCCCATTGGTGTGGCCACTGTCATTGCCTCTCCTGGCGGGCTTTCCTCTTTTTGGATGTCCCTTCCCTTTACCATGGATGATGTCCTCTTCCAGGAATTGGTCTTTCCTGGCCACGTGTCCAAAGTAGGGGAGACAAATTCTCACCATCCTTGTCTCTAAGGAGGACTATGGCCATGCTTCTTCCAAGACAGACCTGCTTATTCTTTTATCAGTCCATGGTACTTTCAGTATTTTTTAGCAAGCACCACAATTCAAATGCATTGATTCTTTCTTATTCAATGTCCAACTTTTACTGCAGATGAGGCAATTAAAAATGCCATGGCTTGGGCCAGGGGCACCTTAGTCCCCAAAGGAACACCCTTGCTTTTGAATGCTCTAATGAGGACTTGTGCGGCAGATTGACCCAATGCAATGCATTCTTTGATCTCTTGACTGCTGCTTCCATGACCACTGATTGTGGTCACAACAAGACAACATCTCTGATATTTCAAACGTTTCTCTATTTATCTTGATGTTACCTATTGATCCAGTTGTGCTGATTTTGGTCTCCTTGACACTGAGTTGTAATCCATATGGAAGGCATCAATCCTTGATCTTCGCCAACAAGTGCTTCAAATCATTCTCCCTTCAGCAAGCAAGGTTGTTCTTAGTAGAAAGAAGCATTGAATTATGATTCCATGTGTGGACTCTCATCCTTTGAGTTTGAATCTTGAACTTGATACGGTTTATACCTTGATTTATTTCCTTAATATCTTTGTACTTCAACCATGAAAACCACTAAAGTCTATATCCCTGGTATTGCCTTACTTATTATTTGGAAAAGAAATATGTACTAATTGGATATGTATTTTAAAAATACATATCTACAGGCTTTCAATCAAAAACCAGCAGCCTCTCTCCAAGTAGCTACCAGTTCCACTCCCTAGAGGTAACGATGTTTACTCTTCTGTGTATTTTGGTCTGCGCCTCTATATTTCAAAATATTTACATTGCTAATTATAGTTTTTTTTTTTTTACTTTAAAAAAAATACCAAATTGTTTCCTGCAATGGCAAATGAAGGTTTGGCTGTTAACAATCAGCTTACTCCACAAGCTTCATCCTCTCAGTACAGGGTCTAGTGTTCCTTTTATTCCTGTGTGCTTTGGCAACTCTTCTTCATGTTGGAACTTAAATTCTGTTGTTAAACTACCAGCCTCATTATTCTCTGGTGACAATGAGCTCCAGGTGCCTGCTGTGTTGACTTACTTTCTTGTTTATCAAGAATTGTTGTCCCTACTGCAACACTGTCCTTGATACCAACCAATCTGCCTGGGGTCCTGGGAATAGGCCAAAGTCTGAATAGTTCTTTTCCTCGGACTGAACCCTAATCTGTGTATCCCCAGCTGCTGGCTTTGTCTACAGTCTTGTTTCCAACAGACTCATCTCTTAAACCCTGGTGCTCTGTTACTTGAGTTGCTCTGCTGAGATGTCCCCTGCTGTGGCCCACTCCCTGGAATGAATTCCCAAAGATAAGGACAGTCCTTGGAATCAAGGACAAGAACACGAGACCTCTTGTGTGCTGTACTTGGGCTTATAGCTTAACCATCCATCAGTTCCCTGGCGCTTTCTGTCTTCCTTTTGTGGGTCATGACACTGATGTTTAAAAATGGCTCATGGTTAGACCTGCCTAAGTTATGATAGGGCAATCTGGAGTAAAGCCAAGCCAATACAAAACAAATAAAACAAAACACCCAAAATACATTGTGTCCTCCCATCACCCTCTTGCCCCTGGCCCCAGGTGTAATGAGTAAAACTGAGAGCTTGGGCTAAATTGGGAGAGAAAAACAAAGCACTGACGAGACCTTGCTGAAGGTTGGGCCCCTGGAAGAAGTAGTTGACTGGTATCAGACTGACATAGGCAATCAGTCAAACACTCAAACTCAAACCCACTATCATCAGGGCAGTGCTGATTCATAGCAACCCTACAAGATAGAGTGGAACTGCCTCTATGGGTTTCTGAGGCTGTAACTTTTGACAGGAGTAAAAAGCCTCATCTTTCTCCTGAGTATTGGCTGGTGGGTTCGAACTGCTAACCTTGTGGTTAGCAGCCCAATGTGTTACCTCTGCACCACCAGGGCTCCATAGGCAATAACTGGGGTGTGGTGGTGGTGGTGGTGAGGGATGCACAGACCTTCTAGATTTGAGACCTTGAACCTTGATTTTTCTCTTACGCGAAAGAATGATAGTATCTGCCAAACTTGTCCCCGTGTTTTGGGAGCATAAAATGAAGTGATGTATGGAAAAGTACTATGCTCACTCCCATTGAGTCAGTGCTCACTCATAGTGACCCCTCTGTGGATTTCCAAGGCTGTAACTGTGAACAGGAGTAGAAAGCCTAGTCTTTCTACGAAGTTGTTGCTGGTGATTTCGAACTGCCAACCAGGCGAATCGCAGCCCAGTGTGTCACCACTGCATGACCAGGGCTCCTCAAAAGTAGTGTCGTCAGTGTGAATCTCAGTCACGAATGTCAGGGCCGTGAAATGCAGCTTCAGTTTGCCATTGCAAGTTCCCTTTTCATGAATATTCATTGGTAACATTATTAATTTCGATCAGTTAGGGCTTTTCTTGTTTCTTTCCCCTTGGTTGCACATGAATTCCTGTATACCCCTGTAAGGGAAAGACTTGTGTGGATAGTTTGTTTGGTTTCCTTAACAAGTGCCTGAGGACTTATCATGTGCAGAGCATTTCCTCAAAATAAATAAATAAATAGATAGATAAGTAAAATTGTTCTCTTCCACTAAGAACTGTATTGTCTGCTTTTTTTTTTTTAACTTCATCCTAAATTTTTGGTGGTTCCTTAAGATGTCCATCAGCAACTTGTCAAAAATTCCCCAGGGGAATTTTCTTCCAGGTTGTCCATGTCTTAACAACTGCCACACCCACCGACTGTGATGTGCACAGTGCTTCTGACTCACAGGGCGTAACCGCTCTCACTATATGTGGCAGACCTGCTGAAGGTCATGCCACATTTTATTATCATGTCCTTTGTGAATCCCAATGGAGACGTGATCTTGGGGCCTAAGTTCACAAGTACATTGGTCCATTATTAAGACTCCCATTATAGGGAAAGAATGATGCCTAAGCAAAGAAACAAACAAAAGGAAGCCATGTGGAGCACTGTGCCCAGGCTGATGAAGCATGTCCTTGAGCTAATGACTGTGCTTTCTGGGGAGTGATGCTCAAATCTCAATAAATGCGCAAGTTGCGTATGTATGAATGAAAGAAGAAGGGAAATGCGGAATGTATATTGGTTAACTGTGTTAGTTGGCGCTTTGGTGGAGATCTCTGGTAAAAACTTATAGGGATTATTCATCCGAGGCATGTACTCCCTCTCCTGTCTCCACCGCGAATGAAAAGTTGGCTCTCTCTCAGGGTGTCTGCTCCAAGCGTATTGTCTGAGATACAACATCCTCTTCCTCTTCTGATCTGTTTTCCAGGTTGAGCCACCTGCTTGAAACACCTTCCTGGTGTGGTGCTCTGCTCCCCACGTTCCTCAGGGAGCTCTTGGAAGTGCACTGTCCAGACGGGTGAAACTGGAAAAGGGAGTGTCCTGGAGGAAGTCAGAAGCCATTATGATACAGTACCTGAGGTAAGTAGGGAGAGGCGCCCTGAGGATTTGAAGGGATTGAAGAGTGTGGGGCAAGTCCTCAAAAGTCCTTAAGCAGAACAAGATGCCCTATAATTTAACCCAAGGGGGACCTGGAATTTCCTGTAAATATTTGATGAAAGCTACCTTGCAAGTGGGTAATTGGTAGCCTCGTGGCTCACAGAGGAGAAACTATAGTCATCTAGAGCTGGTTTCTTTCTTGTTGAATTTAAAAATTTCATGGAAAAATAGAATTATCCCATGAACTTTTTGAAGTCCCTTCATATATATCACTGGCTTTCTAGAAATATGTCTAGTAGCCCTCCATTCCCTAAAGGCTATATTTGGAGCGCATGCAGGGCCTTCCAGAGTCAGGTAATTTCCAACTAGGACGTCTTTATCCTTTTACAGAAGCATGTGTGCTCCTGTGCTGCCCACGTCCAGAGTGAGCCTTTGGCTTATACACAGAACTCTAAGTCCTTGTCTTGATGCAAGCTAGTCAGTGTTCTGTAAATGCTCTCTCTTCGCTTCTCCAGCTGCTGAATGTTTCTAGTTCTCTAGTTTCACTCCCTTAAAATTTCCTTTCAAGCCTGACCGACTCCTGAAATCCTGATCATTTATTTTCTACGTGGGTCATCTGCTCAAAACATCTTCTCTCCAAACTACCCTAGTTATTACCAACACCCATGGGATTGGTGTTCGACCTTTTAGAGTTAAAACCAAAGTAACTTATAACCAAATTAACACACACTCACCTTAGGAAACTTTAAAAAAAAAGACAATTGAAATAATTTTTAATTTTACCATTATGTAAAACCCCTCCTCATAAAATGTTTTATGGATTCTTTACGTTGTAATGCTTTGGGAATTTTAATGGAAAAGATATGAATAGGTTCAAAACTATGACATCAGTAATGCTTTCAAATAAAGTTAACCTTTCACTTTATTAACTTGATAGCATAGCCGTATTTTAAAATAACAGTGCATACATGACATGATATATGATTGGATTACCTTTTCAATTGGTAACAACCATCCCTTGGCCCTCTGTATATTCTTGGTAGACAAGCTTCTTCATTGATGATTTTTTAAAAATGACTAATAAGGCATTAAACTAGACAGTTGTAAACTTTAGAGAACTAAAAACAAAACAATGACAACCACAACAAAATAACCCCTCAAATTCACCACCATCAAATTGATTCCAACTCAAAATGCCCACGTAGGACAGAGTAGAGCCGCCCTGTGGGTTTCCGTGATTGTGATTCTTTACAGGAGTAGCAGAAAGCCTCAGTTCTCTGCCATGGAGGGCGAAGTGGTTTCAAACGACTGACTTTGCAGTTAGCAGCCTACCATGTAACCACTATGCCACCAGGGCTCCTCCTAGACACATTTATATAATACGTTCATGCTTATGCATATACTCATAAATGTTTTGTGGTATAAATAATATATATATGGTATGTATCATATTTATGTATTCGCTATAAAAATCATGCTGATGAATTACTAGAGAAGGCCAGTGTTTCCCAGCTGGCTGATGGTTGCATCAAAATTACAGTTAGAGATACTGTTTTGACTTTTTTAAGTGCCTGGCACTACAAGAACAAAACAGCCTTTCTAAGGAAAAAAGATATATACTTTTGTGCAGGAAGATCTTGCATACTAAAAGGTACTTATTCTGCTTTCCTTTGTCCTTGTTAGGCTCTGTGGTACTGCCTAAAATGCTCCTTTTTTGGTGAGTTTGGGCAGATAGCCAGCATGGTTTTTCCATGGCAACTCTTTGTCTGGCTGAGAGATAGCTGCACCCACCCATCAGGCCCATATGACATGCCCAACAGAGTTGAAAGGCAGGACAATAAGCACTCTAAAGCTGATGCTTCTCCGTGCAGTGATGGGGGAGACCTAGTGAATTTGCAAGGATAAGGCTGCAGTGAAAGTTCAATCCACGTTTTGACTTTGAGACATCCTGGTCACACTACCAAATAACCGACTTTATACAACCTCCACCTCCTCCTATGTTCGATCACTTTTGAAGTGAATTTATATTATCTTGAATGCTAGATGGATGCTAGAATAGCTCCAGTGACTAAAAGAAAAGATGTCTACGGGCAACCTAACACCTTCTTTTCAATGGCTTCCTGGGTTGCACATGACAGTAAAAATAAGTGAGAATATATAGGGAGCTGAGTAAAAGCTATGATCCTGGCTTCTGGAAGGTAATCCAGAAAATAGATAACCTTTATTATGCTGGTTTCTTTCAGACTTTCTTGTTGTATAAATTGCTCAAACAGATTAAACTAAACACTTTAAATTCCATTAACATATTCAAACTGTGACGTGACTATTAATGTTATAATGGATAACTTAATACATTGTATACTTTAAAAAATACAGTGACTAAAAGTCCTTAAAATTCTAATAAGTAGAATATATACACTTTGGTGATCTGATTAGTCAACGATCATTTATCCTCTCTAATAGAAATAATTCTGGTTTTGTGAGACAAGGAGGAAATAGAGAAAAAGCTATGGTTTTCTCTAGAAAATTCTCACCCTTCTCTTTCTTAAATTACATGTTCTTTTGTTTACCGGAGTAACTCAGTACTTCCAAGAGTCCATCCATGGAACATTATTTACAATATACTTAAAACAGAATTTCTTTCATCAAATAAGTGTGAGACAATGCTATATACTAAATCAGCCTCATGGGAATTCCTAATGCACATGAGCATATTAACAACCATGAAAGTTCCACCATTAAAGAAATATGTTTATGAGCATTGAGAACAGAGTTTTCTGCTGGTTACCAAGGGGAAATGCAAGGGGGAAATGAGGAGGTATTGCTTAAAGGTAACCGAGTTCTGTTAAGAGTGATAAAAACCAGGGATGAACGTATGAAGCACATCACCACATGGGAAGAACTGGAGGAAATCATGCTAAGTGAAGCAAGCCAAGCACAAAAAGACAAGTACAACATGAGTCTGCTGAGGTAAGCTTAAAAAAAATTTGCAAAGGGGGCATAGGGAAAAAGCTACTGCATACAAACATTCCTGGGGCGAGGACCAGGTAGTATGGCAGGGGTCAGACCAAATCCAGGGATACATA
>NW_022111321.1:9999449-10000538 GCF_000313985.2 Echinops telfairi | reverse complement strand
TTGTTGTTTTCAGCTTGTTTCTTGTTTGTATGTTTTTCTGTGTATAAAGTCTAGGATAGCTAAATATATGGCAGTACCTAAATTAATAATTACCTAAGAGCATGTCAGGAGAGGGTTGTGGGAAATGGGGAGCTAACCACACAGAGTACAAGAAAAAAGAAAATGCTATGACATTGATTGTGGTGATGATTGCACAATTCTTGTTAATAAGATTGGACTATCAAATTGTAGGATATGTGGATTATATGCCCAGAAAACTATTTTCAAAAGATTGCAGTATACGAAACCTCATGAGGATGCTCTACTCTGTCATAAGGGGACCTAGGAGCAGGAATCCACACAACAGCACAATGAGAGGCATTCCTTGCCCCAGGAAAGAAAGAAAACCTGATCCTTCTGGATGGTAAAGTATGAAAAGAAGAGAATGAGGGGGAAGTGGAACAAATGACCAGATACGTGCAATGCCTTTACCCCTAGAAGGAAATGTTATGGTGAAGGGTTGCTAAGCAGGTGATGAAGAGCATCAAAAGCAAAAGGTCCTTTGCCTCACTGTTAGAGCCAAACTCTGGGGAAACATTGCCAAATAGACTGTACCAGCATGGATGTGCTTAATGGGAAAAGTGGCAGTGTAGAAAGTATGAACACAGAGTTTAAGTCATCAATTTTGAGACCTTTGGAGTTCTCAAATACAAGAAAGAGCTCAGAACTTTTACAAGACCCATGTGAGAAAAAGAAAATAGTTGAACTCCCTAGTACAAGGTCACACTGAAAACACGGTGGCATGTCAGAGTTATCTTTACCACTTATCAGTGAAGTGAGGCTGTCAGCATGGGAAGATCAGTTCCCCAAATCATCAGCTATAAGCCTCCTCAATGGCTACTAGTAAGTGATGGGTGACCAGGCAGCAAGGACATTTCTGAGAAGATTAGAGAACCCAGAAGGCAGTAAGAAGACTCATTGTTGACCACTTCTATAAGACATGTAAAAAGTGGCATGCTGCTAACAGTTTAACCTGCACTCACAAAAAGTCCTAATTTTATACTGTATGACAATTTCTGTGGTATAAATAATCCCAAGGTGCCTGATTTT
>NW_022111321.1:9996545-9998674 GCF_000313985.2 Echinops telfairi | reverse complement strand
CATGCCTCTCTTGCCCCACACACCTTACTCACCTGACCTCGCTCTGTGCAACTTCTTTTTGTTTCCACGAATGCAGAAGTCCATGAAAGGTCAGTGATTTGACTACATAGAAGAGTGAAGAAAAAAACGAGGGAGGTGCTGTCGGCCATCCAAACATGAGTTTGAAAAATGTTTTCAAGAATGGAATTGCAAATTTGACAAATGTACTAAGTGTAATGGATAGTACTTTGGATGTTATAAGGTTGTTTTGTAAACAAAAATTAAATAGCTAGCTTTGAAAAAAATTCAGGTTACTTTGGGTACCCCCTCATAAGTATAGCATGATATTTCAGTTTGTCTGAAATGTCACTTCTGAACTCTCTCATATAGATCAACTAAGCATTATTTTAAGATATGTTTCTCCAACAGATGGAAAACTTATCTAAAGATTTATGACATTTACTAGCTTAAAATTTCATATTGGTGAAGAAACTGCAAATCAAGTACATCAGTATTTATGTGAAGTTTACAAAATTGATTTTTCTATGTAGAGAGGCCAGTCCTATGACAATGCTACTGATATGTCACCGTGTCATAAAGGTGCGCAACAGAAAATTGTAGGGCATAATGCAATGCCAAGGAGCTCAGGTACCGAAATGCTAACTGCTCAGCTGCCAACTTAAACAGTGATTGGTCGAACCCACCAGTCACTCCAAGGGAGAAAGATGCAACAATCTGCTCTCTTAAAGATTACAACCTTGGCAAGGCTCCATGCTGCTGTGGGAAACTCTGCCCAACATCCGTGGTGACCTAGGTGACCAGGGCAATTCCACCCACAATTCACAGTGCTCTACAACAAAACAGGCATACCCACCTGCCTTCTGTGGCACTCACATTGAAGCGGGCACCCTCACATGCCCTCTGTGGTGCCCCAAGCTGCCATGGGCCACATCATTATGGCTTCTTGTGAGATCACCCAGTAGGGCATCATCCTCAAGGGTCCACAAACACCCAACCAGTGTCCCCTGAGCGGACCAGCCAACTTGCCCTCCAAATAACACAATACTGGTTGACTAGGGAAGAGTGAGTCCACAGGAGGATAAAGCATTGGCCAATTACATAGTCAAATTAGCTGTAGGAAGTTTGAAGAAGCATTCCTACTAGTCTCCCAGAGGTAGCCCTGTGCTTTTCAACTCTCTGGAAAATGGCACCTGGTTCCACTAAAACAATGCAATGCAAACAGCAATCATCCCCAACGACCTCAATGAAAAAACAGGAGAAACAAAAGGCAATGTCAGAAGATGTCCTGAACCTAACAACATGCATAGAAGGAGCAGACTTTGATCTGCCACAGAAATAAATTTTCAGAATGCTGTTTGGAGTCAACAGGATATGAGGGAAACAATATAGAAAAAGGATGAAATAATAGAGGAAATAAAGACCATACATCAAAGGGAAATAAAAGAGTTTAGGGACGAGATAACAAAAACCAGTAGCAGACTCACGGAATTTGCCGACTGACTGGAAGAGGCAGAGACCTGAACCATTGACCTAAAGGACAGCCAAACAGACCTCAACAAACGTGAACAAAAGTCTAATAAGATCATCAGAGAAGCTGAAGAAAACCTAACAGCTATGTCTGATGCTATGAAGAGAAACAACAGCAGAATAATTGGATTACAGGAGGAAGACACAACAAAGAAGTCAACTGCAAAAATAGTGAGAGAATTCTTGGAGGAAAACTTCCCCAGCTTAATGAATGAAAACCAGACAACCATTCAGGGTGATTAAAGAACACAGCTAGACTGAGTCCCAAGAAGAAGTCACCAAGGCACATACTAGTTAAACTATCCAACTTTGAGGAAAAGGAGAAAATCATGAGAGCAGTTAGGGAAAAACAAGCAGTCATGTATGAAGATACCCAAATAAGAATATGCTCAGATCTATCAGCAGACACTATGAAGAAGAGGAGAGAGTGGAGTAACATATTCCAAAATTTGAAGGAAAATAACACAAACCCAAGAATACTCTATCTATCCAAATTACCTATCAAGACAGATTAAGTAAGAGTCTTCCCAGACAAGAAAAAAATCAAAGAATACATTAAAAGAAACCCAGACCTACAAAGGATCCTTACTGATCCAGTATGG
>NW_022111321.1:9993714-9995450 GCF_000313985.2 Echinops telfairi | reverse complement strand
CAAAACTTAATGGGACACAGCAAAGGCAGTCATCAGAGGAAGTTTCATAGCAATACATGCATGCATGAAAAAGGAAGAGATTTATGATTGATATGCTGGCACAAAATTTACAGCAACTAGAGCAGAGTCAACAGGACAATCCTACTAATAACAAAAGAAAAAAAATAAAAATCAGGGCTGAGATTCAGGAGACGAAAAATAAGAAACCTATGGAAAAAAATAATGCTGCTAAAAGTTGGTTCTTTGAAGGGATAAACAAATTCTTCAGACCACTGGCAAACCTAATTTAAAAAAAGGAAGGAATAAATTTCAATAACAAGGATGATGGATGAAAGAGGGGACATTACAACAGACCCTAATGAAATCAAAAGGATAATTAAATAGTCCTACAAAAGACTGTACTCCAAAAAATTCAACAACTTGGAAGACATGGACAATTTCTTGGAAAAACAATCCCTCTCTAGACTATCCCCAAAGGACATCAAGAATCTCAACAGTCTCATAGCAATAGAAAGGACAAGGTTATCAAGGGATTACTAACAAAAAAAAAATCCCCTGGACCAGATGGTTTCACAGGAGAATTCTGCCAAGCATTCAGGGAAGAACTGACACCAATCCTACACAAACTCTTCCAGAATACAGAAAAAGAAGGCAAACTCCCAAACTCCTTTGAAGCTAATATAACTCTGATACCGAAACCGGGCAGGGATCCCACAGGAATCGAGAACTACAGACCAATGTCCCTAATGAACATCAATGTAAAGATCCTTAACAAAATACAGGCCAATAGAATACAAAAGTACATAAAACAAATAATTCACAATCACTGTGGGGGAAGGGCCAGGCCCTCCCACCCCCACTAACCATGGGTTCGATAGGCACAATTGTATGGTTGAAATATATAAAGATTATTGCAAAGTCATAGAGAGCATGAGAGATAAAAAGAGATCAAAATAATGGAGTCAGACACATTTCATAGTAGCATGCTCACCTCAGCCCCGCTTAGTGATCCACGTGGAGAGAGAGGGAGGGGAAGGAGGACAAGCGGAAAGGGAACAGGGGAGCGAAGATGGGAGAGGAGAGGAGGAACTGACAAGAGACCAAGAGGGGAGCCCGAGAGATCTCTTTATTGATAACCCAAACCTATATATCTTTGGGGGATGTGCAAGCCCACTAATTACAGGCAAAGACATATGCAGCAATGAGAGGGGGACACTCTAGGGATATATATGTAATAGGAAGAGGAGGGATTTGGGGTATACATGTGACAAGATGGGCAAATCCTAGATTCAGGATGGCGGCCTAACTTTGGATGTCACTATGCAGGTTTGATCTGTTCTTCGGATCTCCATAGAAACCATTATAAGTAAGGTGTAAACCCCACCTAGAGGAACCAAGCTAATGGTCTCAAGCCTTTAGGGAGAAGTAGCCCATTGTCCTTAACAGCAGGGAGTGGGGGCCTACCTGTGGTGAGATCAGACAGTAGTCTGGCAACTGACTGCCTTCAGAGAGGATGTCTCTAAGCATCTGACCTCCTACACCATTTTGGCATGTCTTTGAGGGAGAAAAAGCCTGGGAAAAGTCTCTTTATAATCCCACACATGACAAAGTGGGATTCATACCAGGGATGCAGGGATGGTTCAACATACGAAAGACCATTAGTATTGTTCATCACGCTGACATGAAAACTATAAGAACCACATGATAATATCGATAGATGTGGAAAAAGCATTTGA
>NW_022111321.1:9990396-9991956 GCF_000313985.2 Echinops telfairi | reverse complement strand
ATGGAGTACTATGCATCCCCCAAAAGTCATGATGAACGTATGAAGCACATCTCTGCATGGGAAGAACTGGAGGAAATGATGCTAAGCGAAGTAAGTCAAGCACAAAAGGACAAGTACAACATGAGTTCGTAGAGGTAAGCTTAAAAATGCAAAAGGGGCATTGGGAAAAAAGGTACTATATACAAACATTCCAGGGGTGAGGGCCAGGTAGTATGGCGGGGGACAGACCAAATCCAGGGATACATATGGTAGCCAACTAAAAAGGAGGGGGATAAAAGAAAAAAAAGGGCATGGGTAGCGGAGGAACAGGGCACTAACCCACCAAAGTGGGGGGTGGTATTGTTTATATCTCTACAGGGAAAGAGGGACCAGACTTCCACCCGGTGCTCCAAGACATGAATGCAACATACTGGCATCAAGCAGGGAACCAGTAGAGAGGCTTGAGGGGCTGGTCCCAATCTCAACTATGTGGACAGTTGGCCCTCACCCCAGAATAATTTACTTCAGAGGACAGCACTGAAGCTATAGCTCAGGGAAAGGGACATGTTTGACCAGAGCACACTGGAGCAAATGAGGGGGAGGAAGAGAGAATGGAGCACATCCTGGCCCACCAAGCCTTGAGGATGATATCCCTGCTCTGAGCAGCCAATGCAGAGGATCATATGGCCAGTCCCACTGTGAGAAATGACATCTCTCACTAACCCATAGTGCTACGGGGAACAACAGTGGAGACACAGGGTGGGAATTGTGCCCGAACTGACCCCACCACACTGAGGTAAAACACTAAAGGTGTGCAACAGAACAGCAAGGGGAGCAGAGCAACAAAGTTCCCAGGGAATACCAAAAATAGACTTTGGGCCAGGGTGTGGCACCCCATCAGACTCAAAAACACTCCTAAAGGTCAACAAACAGACCTTGAACTATTTACAGGCTTTTCTTTTTTATGTCATTGATTTTGTTGTTGTTTTCTTTTCTTTTGTTGATTTGTTTTACTCTGCCTTGTTTTTGTGCATTTTACTATCTCTGTAGGTCTATCTAGATAATATAGGTGGGATAAATAATCTGGAGGAGAAAACAATAGGACCGATGGTTCTGCAGGTGGCGGGGGGATACACGGGAACGGAGGAGGCACCTGGGGGAAAGGAAGTAGGTGTTAACAAACCCAGGGACAAGGGAACAAGTGATCCAAAATCTGTAGCGAGGAGGGTATAGGAGGCCTGGTAGGGCTTGATTAAGGACAATGTAACCGAGAGGAATTACTGAAACCCAAATGAAGGCTGAACATGATAGTGGGACAAGAAGAAAATAAAAGGAAATAGAGGAAAGAACTAGGAGGCAAAGGGCATTTATAAATGCTTAAATACAGGCATATATATATACATATATTTATATATGATGATGGGGAAATAGATCTATGTGCATATACTTATAGGTTTAGTATAAAGGTAGCACATGGGACATTGAGCTTCTACTCAAGTACTCCCTCAATGCAAGAAAACTTTGTTCTATTAAACTGGCATTCCTGAATAAGCAAATGTGGTGAAGAAAGCTGATGGTGCC
>NW_022111321.1:9962110-9989365 GCF_000313985.2 Echinops telfairi | reverse complement strand
AAATAAATAAATAAATAAACTGGCATTCCATGATGCTCACCTGCCTGACTCGATTGGTGAAGACAAAGCAGGTACATTAGCAAATGTGAAGAAAGCTGATGGTGCTTGGCTATCAAAGGATATAATGTCTGGGGTCTTAAAGGCTTGAAGGTAACCAAGCGGCCATCTAGCTGAGAAGCAACAAAACCCACATGGAAGAAGCACACCAGCCTGTCTGATCACGAGGTGTCGATAGGATCAGGCATCAGTCATCAAAGAACAAAAAGTCATGTCATTGTGAATGAGGGGGAGTGTGGAAGGGATACCAAAAGCCCATCTGCAGGCAAGTGGACATCCTCTTACAGAAGGGTCGCGGGGAGGTGATGAGCCAGTCATGGTGCAGTATAGCACTGATGAAACATGTGACTTTCCACTAGTTCTTTAATCCTTCCCTCCCTATGCCCACTATCATGATCCAAAGTCTACTTTGCAAGTCTGGCTAGACCAGAGGATGTACGCTGGTACAGATAGGAACTGGAAACACAGGGAACCCAGGGAGGATGGTCCCTTCAGGACCAGTGGTGTGAGTGGCGATACTGGGAGTGTAGAGGGAGAGTGGGTTGGAAATGGGAAACTGATTGCAAGGATCTACATGTAACCTCCTCCCTGGGGGACAGACAACAGAAAAGCGGGTGAAGGAAGATGTCAGACAGGCTAAGATATGACAAAATAATAATTTATAAATTATCAAGGGTTCATGAGGGAGGGGGGAGTGGAGAGGGAGGGGAAAAAATGAGGACCTGATGCCAGGGGCTTAAATGGAGAGCAAATGTTTTGATAATGATGAGGGCAATGAATGTACAAATGTGCTTTACACAACTGATGTATTATGGATTGTGATAAAAGTTGTATGAGCCCCTAATAAAACCAATAAAAAATGATAAAGGAAAAAAAATGATTTAAAAAGTCCGAAAAGATTACAGCCTTGGAAATCCTATGGGGAGAGAAAACTAAGTAAATTAGCATAACATATTTCACAAAGACAATTTTCTATGCCCTACTGTGGTGAATAGAGAGAGGGATCTTAGAAGCTATCTAGCAGCTATCTTCCTATCCATAGCAAAGAAAATTAAAGACAAATGAAAACAATTAAGGAACAAGTGCATTGTGCTAAACGCATCCCCCAACACTCTGAGACCAGAACTAGATGGTACCTTGTTGCTATCAACCACTCTAGAGGAATTCTTTTTTCCCCCATTATGGCAATGCACATACTCATTCTTTGAGGTTATCAAGGGCTATCCTAAAAGAATGTCATTGGTAAACCTCACTCCATCTATCCTACAACCCTGATTTGGCTCCTTCAGACTTCTTCCCCATCCCCAAACTCAAAGAAACTGAAAAGACACGAGTCTCTGGAGAATGTCAGCACTGTCATTTTGACATGTGGTAAATGGAAGAGTGCACAATTCTTTGGGAAAGGATTTGAGAGATGGAAACACCACTTACAACAGTCTATAGGTGTATGTAGAGGCTATGTCATGCTATGTCAAGAAACAGCTTCACATTTTGGGGGTTTTTGTTGTTGTTGAATAAAGTTTTCTAATGTTCTCCAGCATTTCCTGATTTAATCGCATCTATAGATTCACAGGCCCCAATCCTAAATCCATTGAATCAGGACCCTGAGACCAGAGTCAACAGTTCCATAATATGCCGATTCACGTTGAAATCTGGAAATATATGATCCATACTCTCTTTTAAAGATCTCATCTACTAATGAGGCTTCCATTATAATTTCTACACAGATGACCCCAAGCTTGTATATCCACATCTTTCTTTAAAGCCCTATTGGGCATGTTCACAAGAATTTTTGCTCACACCTTAAGATCAGTGTATTCTAATTCAATATCCATTGTGACTCTCTTTTCTTTCTCCAAGAGGAGCCCTAGTGGTGTAGTGTGCAACCCATTGGGCTGCTAAACATAAAGTTAGCAGTTCAAAACCACGAGCCACTGTGAGAGATAAAGGAGACTTTCTACTCCTATAAAGAATTACAGTCTCAGAAACCAGCAGGCGCAGTTCTAACCTGCAGTAGGGTCACCATGCATCAGAATTGACTGATGGCAGGGAATTTTGGTTTTCTCTTTCTCAAATGATTTCTGACAATCACTCAAGCCTGATAATCCTAAACCATAAGTTGTCTTCATCAAATATAATTAGCTTGATTACACATTCAATTATCCTATTGATTTTTGTTTAACAAATTTTCTAAAGTACTTTTGTATTTCATGAATACAGCTACCACTTGATTTCTTGGCTAGCAATTACATTGCACATGCGTTTAAGAATATTTTGTGGGAAAGCAAAAGCAACATCTGTAAGCTAAAATTTTGACTTAAGTGTCAATTGTATTTAGGTGCCGTAGTGATTATACATATAGGTGCCCTGGTGGTGAAGTGATTGCAGTCGGTAACAATATCAAAGGTCATCAATTTGAACCCACGAGCCATTCTGTGGGAGAAAGATGAGTTTTTCTATTCCCTTAAAGACTTGCCCTCTCAGAAACCCACAAAGGCAGTTCTGTACTCTCCGAGAGGGTGACTATGAGTCAGAATTGAGGCAATGGCCATGAGTTTAAGTTTATAAGCTATTGCTGAAGCTAGACCTGGAGCTCAGGTCTTAGACTCCAATTCCAAGGTGTTTTGGGATTTTTTTGCCATAAATTGCTTAATTTATGATGTTTGGATAATGGTTCTTGATTCTTACATTATTTGATGCATAATACAGTCTGTGTGAAATCTACTAGGGACCTCATTCAGGGGCTCTCGGTCACTGGAGATCTCCCAGAATAAACTCAGAACACCTTTCCATGAGAAATGTTAGGACATATAATTATTGGGCAGTGCAACCTTGGATCTCAATATAGTTGGAACATGGCAATGAAAAAAAAGTAATAAATTATTCCATTTACAAACAGTGCTTGAAGGGTGGGGAGACCTCAGGTTCATAAGAATGTACAAAAAACATATTCACTAGGAGTGTTTTTCAATTTTCATGATGTTTTCCAGTTTCATGATTACCACACACAAAAAAACACTATGTTTTGAGACACTTTCCTTTAATTATCTCTCTCAACGCTATTATTATAATAATTATATTCCACATTTGAGTCGCAAATGTTAGAGTCGAAGAGTAGTACCTTGGGGTCAGCTATTCCTGTGCCCCATGGCACAGATGGAGGAAACTGAGACTCGGGAAGGTTCTCCGGCTTGTTCAGACTTCTGTCACTAGTTAGTGGCAGAGTTAAGATGATAAAAAAGGCAGGTCTCTTGACTACCTCCCTTGTGCTTTATATTCTTCCTCTGTGAGCAGTCAGGAAACATGACAACCCTGAAGGCCAGAGAAGCCTGAGGGAGGGGTTGGGAGGAAGCCCTGTGAGACAATCAGGGCACAAAAGAAAGGAAATGGAGTTGCTTAGGTCATCAATCATAAGAATAGAATTTGAGGGAGGAGAATAGCCATTCAGTTCTGCATTCCATTTCACAAAGTCAATAGATAAGACCAAGACCCAACAGCCATTTCTTTTTACAAGTTCAGATAATTTATATGCAATATCTGAAATTACCCTAGAAATACCCAGATGTTTCTGCCTCGCATAAAAATATGCATAGTTAATGGCCAGTAATGACAACCACTAACCCACAGCTCTCTGTTGTGACCAGGATACCAAAATTAGATCAATGATTTAATCCTACACAGGAGACCTCAACGGGGCTATTACAGGTAGTCCAGGAAATAATGCAATTCATAGGAAAGACTATAATTATAGGGCTCCTTATAGATAATATGCACTTTTGAAAATCCAAAATTATGCCTAAATTAAGGTAGTATAATCATTGCCATTAGTGTCATTGAGTAAGTCCCAACGCATAGTGACCTTATTTAAAATGACAACAAAACATTGTCTGGTCCTGTATCTCCCTCACAATCTTTGTTTTGTTTGAGCCCATTGTAGCCAACTGTCAATCCATTTTGTTGTGGGTCTTCTTTTTTTACTGACCTTCTGCTCCACTAAATAGGATGACTTCTACAGAGACTAGACCCTGCTGTTAGTGTATTATCACTAGATACTTTAATTTTTCTCCATGTGTGAACAGGGAACAATATTCTTCAGATCTCCAAATTAAATTCCACGTGAGTCCTTCTGTTAAAGAAGAGGAGATAATTAAAGGAGCTAATAAAGGGGAAAAAAGAAGGACCTCAACCAAGGCAGTTGTTTTCATAACTACAAATTTACCCAGTAGTAACAGAAACTCTGCGGATCAATCATGGTTAGTATGACGCAGAATCCCTCATTCATACAGACTCGTGATCATTAATTCTGAAGAAGCCATGGTTATTTGGAGAGTTGGCAATGACACCAAATTGCACTTTCAGGCTGAAGACTGCAGGTACTTTCAGGACACCGTATTCAGACACCACACCTGCACAGCACTTATACAACCAGAGAAACCTGAAAGCATGTGGTGAGTTTAGAGTGAGGCTGGATGGTGTCCCCAGCCCCGCAGGATGCCTATCAGATCAAGAAGAGGACACAGACTGAAGGAAACCAGTAAACTGCAGCTCTAAACAAGGAACACAAAGTTCTGCACCAACTGCACTACAGTTGATGAACAGGTAGTTTGAGTTCCCAAATGACAGCTGTTAAAATGTTGAGATGACTGAGTGGAAAATTTTTGGAATGTTGCAAGTACTGACCTATTTGTCAAAATGAAGATAAATGTACTTACCATCACCCTGTTTGCTTGGCACAGTCTTTCCCAATTTTACATTTGCTGGAAAAAGCTTGTTCTTCCAAACTGTAAATATAATGTAAGTACTAAACCAGATTGTCTCTAAACTCATGTAAGTAGAAAAATCCCAGTACTGACTCCCAAACCAGCAGTGACACCACCAGCTCCACATTTTAGTACTCAGCTTTGCCTTTACTTCCCTACATGTAAGAAAATCCAATGTTTCCTCTATGATCCCAAACACTCTAACATTCAGGGTATAAGAACTGACTGTATGTTTTATGATGCCCCCGTACAGCACTACCATAATATGTCTCGAAATGGATTTTATGTCAGACCAGCAAGTGAAACTCAGCCCTATCAAGCCGAAGATCATATATTTTGGAAGTTTTCATCTGCTGATGAAAAATATTCTACAGAGCTTGTCAAATCTTTAAACTTGGAACATACTGTATGCAAATTAAGGTATCAGACATTTAAGATCCAGAACAAAATCATACCAATGTGAATGGAGGGGGGGATGAGGAGTGGATACCCAAAGCCCATCTGTAGACAATTGGACATCCCATCACAGAAGGGTCACAAGGAAGAGATGAGCCAGTCAGGGTGCAGGATAGCACCAATGAAACACGGACCTTTCCTCTAGTTCTTTGATGCATGCTCTTCCCCCACTATCATGACCTCAATTCTACCTTACAAATCGGATTAGACCAGAACATGTGCACTGTTACAGATAAGATCACAGGGAATCCAGGATACATAAGATTCTTAGGGCCAACAATGAGAATAGAGATACCAGAAGGATAAGGAGAAGGTGGGAGGAGAAAGGGGGAATCAATCACAAGAATCAATTTATAACCCCCTCCCAGGGGGTGGAACAACAGAAAATTGGGGGAGGGGTGACAGGACAATGTAAGATATGAAAATAATAATCTATAACTTATCATGGGTTCAGGAGGATTGGGGGAGGGGGGAATGAGCTGATATCAAGGGCTCAAGTAGAAAGAAAACTTTTTGAAAATGAAGATGGCAACATATGTACAAATGTGCTTGATACATGGATGAGTGTATGAATTGTGATAAGAGCTGTAAGAACCCCCAATAAAAGTATGTAATAATAATAAAAAAGAATATAATTCTGAAACCCAACCATATCCACCCTACAGCACTGATATGACCCTTTCAGACTTTTTTGGTTCCTCTAAACTCAAAGAACATTGAAAATGAGCACAATCTGCACTGGTCAAGGATGCCCAAATTGCCACTTTGATATAGGACACCCTGAAAAATGCAGAAATCTTTGGGGGAAGGATTAGAAAGATGGAAACACTACCTTCAGAAGTGTATAGACCTAGATAGAGACTATTTTAATACACAGTAGTTTTAAATTTTATATGTTTTGTTTAAGAAATCCTTCTATGAATTTGTTGCATTACTTAAAAATTTTTGCACATTTAATTAATTTACTTATTTTAAATCACTTTATTGGGGGCTCGTACAATGCTTATCACAATCCATACATACATCCATGTGCCAAGCACATTTGAACATTTGTTGACATCATCATTCTCAAAACATTTACTTTCTACTTGAGCCCTTGGTGTTGGGTTACTTTTAAACTTGGCTTAGTGAGAGCTATATGATGATAGACCTAGAATCCAACATTGATTACACCATTTGTCTTTTTACAGTTCAATACAAACTTCTGGGTTACTAGTGATCTCTATCCCTGTGCTATGATGGAGAACATTAGAAGCAGGAAATTTGAAGAACTAATCCTTTTTGTCACTGATCAACAACCTAATTCACCTCCAATTATGCTACTAAAGTTGGTTCCTTAAAATATGGATCTAGTCAATCATGTGACTTCAAGAAATTCAATAATTATCCATTATTTACAGGCCTAGCAGTGGTTCTTGTCTCACCAAATCTCCACCAGCTTCCTCACTATACACACTACTCTCTCTCTCAACCCAGTAACCACACACTGTTTTGCTTCTGTGGACACATCACACATATATTCTCTTTTCTCTTTCCTTTTCAACCATGGAAATCACTAACTCTAAAAAGTTTAATGCCTTTCTTTCATGAAACTATCCTGCCAGTTTTCAATAATCCTAATTTTAGACACCATTGTATGTACCCTAAAATAACTTCTCTTAGTCTACCTTCTAATATGAGTATATTGTGGAGATCACTAGCTTAAAGGACTTTTCATGAAACTATCCTGCCACTTTTTAAATAATTTTAAATTAATATAACCTTTTATGTAGCCTACAATAACTTCTCTTAGTCTCTTTTCTAATATAAGTTTATTCTAGTATGTACAACCCAGGACTGGGCGACCCAAGGGGAAAGTGAACAGAGTTTATACCTTTAGGCTGAATAAGATATACCACAAACATGCATAATTTCATAATATGGGATGGAGACAAGAGCCGAAAGAAAGAGTGTCAGGGCTTCTGGCAAGGTGGCACCCAGGTAAACAGCATGCATCAAGAGCTCCACAGCAATCCGTAAATTCACCAGTGAGGAGGCCAAGTGTAGGATTCAAGTAAGTAGAAACCCAGAGTACTCCCTAGGTGAGGGGGTCGACCTGACCCCCCAGATAGTCATGCTCTGGAGCCCCTAGGCTCTGCCTGAAGTTCACCTGCAACACTCACCACCACAAGCAGCCCCCTTCTCCCTATGTGGCACCCTGTGGCTGCATGTGGGACCCTCTTGCTGCCAGCCTGCTGTCCCAGCAGCTGTGGCTAGATCCCTTCTGAAGTCCGCCCAAGGAAACCCCATAGTGAATGGTCCCACACACCGCCAGCCCATGGCTGTACCTCCTGTGACTGGAACCCACTCCTGTCACCCACACATAGCTAGGGTGCCTGAACCCGGGTTTCACGTACATATCTACTGCGGCCCATGCCACTGTGGCTGAAGACAGCCAGCCATTTGTGTGGGGCTCCAACAGCTGTGAACAGGACAGTTGAATAACTACACAGAGTTCAACCATGACCCTTTAGCCTGTGCTGTATCCTTCTCTGCTGGGCCAGCTCCAGCCCCAATGTTCCACTCCTCCCCTCGCCCCCAGCAGCTGTGGCCCACAGCTTCTCCACTGGGTTGTTTCCGCTCCCAAGGGCCTACACATATTAATGCCACCTTTTCTGAGGACTCACCCCCAAAACCGAGGCTTTCCTGTGGCACTGCTTTGGCTCTGCAGACTCCACCAGGCAGCAACTGACCCCAGAGATTACCCATGGAATCTCTGCAAATCTGTAGCTTCTGGCCCAGATTCACAGCCCCTCCCCAGTGCAACCTTACCGAGCGGAGTCCCAGTCAGCCCAGACCAATTCCTCAGACACACGATAGGCACTCCTTGATCTGGTCCAGAATCATACTCACAGTTGCTAGCTGTAGGCCATCTTCTGAGGACCCCCTCTGCTACCAGTTACCAAAAATGCCACGGCAACTCCTTTATATATAAGCCTGACACGCAAACACAGTAGGCCACAGGCAGGCACCACAACCACTCTTACCAACTACACAGAGAAAAAGCTCAGGGGCCTCATGTCTTTTGGGAATTGGCACCGAGGACCACCAAAACGACACGCAAACAGCAACCTACCTCAACACCCTTGACAAGAGAACAACAGAAATACAATGCAATATCAGAGGTAGTCCTAAACCTAACGACACTCATAGAAGAAGCAGACATAGATCTGCCACAAAAAGAAATCCTCAGAATGCTTCTTGGAGTCGTACAGAATATGAGGGAAACAATGCAGAATTATGACACTACAATTGAGGACCTAAAGCCCACAATTAATGGGAGGAAGTCCACACAACAAAGAGAAATACAAGAGTTCAAGGGTGAGGTAACAGGCAAAATACAAGACAGCAGACGTCACCAACAAACTGCAAGAGGTGAAGAATCATACCAGTCATCTCAAGGACAACCAGGCAGAATTTAGCAAATGAAAAAGACAGTCAAACAAGATAAAGAAGTAGGAGAAAACCTGAGATCAATGACAGATGCTATGAAGAGGAATACAATTCAAATAACAAGAATACAGTAACAAGACACAACGAAGAAGTCAACAGGTAAAGTAGCAAGAGAATTCCTGGAAGAAAACTTCCCCACATTAATGAATGAGAATCGATCATACAGGAAGCAGAGCAGACGCCAATTAGACTAAAACCCAGAAGAAATCACCAAGGCACATTAAGAGTTAAATTATCAAACTTTGAGGAAAAGGAAAAACTTATAAGAGCAGCTAGAGAAAAAACGACAGTCACATACAATGGTACTCAGGTAAGAATATATTCAGATATATCAGCAGAGACCATTAAGAGGAGGAGAGAGTCGAGTGACTTCTTCTAAAATTGGAAAGAGAACAATGCAAATCCAAGAATTCTCCATCCCACCACACTGTCTATCAAGATAGACAGAGAGGTAAGAGTCTTCCAGGATAAGAAAAGACTCAAAAAATATGGTATAAGACACCCAATTTTGCAAAAAGTCCTTGCCAACTCACGTGGTCAGAAGATCAACATTCACCAAGTACAAATAGGAGACCATCACATAACACAACCATACCTAGAAGTCAATGTGCCAAAAACAACTACCAAGACAACACTGCCTCAAAGGTGAAAATATGGCAAAAGGGAAGAGCCCCACCCCCACTCTCCACTACCAACACCACATATACCCAGCCTAATGTTATGTGTGGAGATAGGAAAATACCCAGCACAAAAGGTAAGGATGATAACAATGAATCCACAATTGGTGGTAAGAACTCTGCATGTCAACAGTGTGAATTCACCCATTACAAAAGGCTTGGAGAGTGGCTCAGAAAGCATAACCTAACAATCTGTTGCCTGCAAGAGACAGCCCTCAGCTTGCAGACAAAAATAGGCTAAGAGTAAGAGGCTGGTGAAAAACATACCAAGTAAATCACAACAACAAAAACAAAAAAATCACGGGTTGCAATCCTAATCACTGGCAAAATCCATCTCAAGGTGTAAATCATAAGAGATCAGGATGATCACTATCTAATGCTAACAGGATCAGTAGATCAAGAGCTGGTGAGCATAATAAATATATACACACCTAATGAGAGAACTGTGAAATGTATCAACCAAATTCTTCAAAAAATGAAAACAAAAAACAGACTAAAAAATCATAGTAGGAGACTGTAGTACACCACTGTCAGAGAAAGATAGGCCACCGAGAAGGGAACAAGAAGGAAGCCACAGAGCTAACTACCACATTCAGGTGACTTAACCTGATAGACATTTATAGAGCTCTCCACCCAAATGCAAAAAAAAAAAAAAATCACCTTCTTTTCAAGTGCACATGGCTCTTATTCAAAAACAGACCACCGTCTGGGTTACACATCCAGCCTGAGTAAACTCAAACACATAGAGATCACTCAGACATCCCTCTCAGACCACCATGCCATAAAGCTGGAGCTATGCAAAAGGATGATTAAAAAAAACCCCAAGGACAAATAATTGGAAGATGAATAATGATCTTCTGTGAAATGAGTGGGTACTAGCCCCAATTAGAGAGAAAATTAGGAAGGCTTGGAGCAGAGATGCAAAGCCCATCTGTAAACAGTGGAACAGTCTCCCCACAGAGGGGCTACAGGGAAGGGATGAGTCACCAGGGTGCAGGAAAGCATCGATGAAACACATTATATTCCTCTGGTTCCTTGAGGCTTCCTCACCCCCCCACTCCCATGACCCTGCTGCTGGTTCTCAATTCAGACGAGACCGGAACATGGACACAGGTATAGATAAGAGATGGGGCTCACGACACACAGAATCCAGGAGCAAGAGTGGGAATAGTGATATCAGAAGGTTAGGGGGAAGTGGGGGAGAGGAAGGGAGAAAGGGGGAACCGATTGCAATGATTGACACATAACCACACACCCCTCTACAGGGGAAGAACAACAGAAAACATGGGGGAAGGGAGACAGCGGTCGGTGTGAGAGATGAAAATAATAACAATGTGCAATCTATCAGGGGTTATGAGGGTCGGGGGAGGGGAGGAGAAAATAAGAGGAGCTGATACGAAGGGCTCAATAGAAAGTAAATATCTAGGAAAGAATGAAGGCAACATATGTGCCAACATGCCTGATTCAATCGATGTATGGATTGTGATAAGAGTTGTACATGCCCCCAATAAAATGATTTAAAAAAAAGAAAGTGTTGCTGATAGTAATTGTACAATTTTGCTTGATCTAACTGAATTATCAATTGTTATAATACCTGTAAGAGCTCCCAATAAAATGATTAAAAAAAGAGAGAAACTAACTGAAATGCGAACACAATGTACCAAAACTTATGGGTCACAGTAAAAGCAGTTACCAGAGGCTGTTTGAAGCAATTAACGCACATATGAAAAAGGAAGAGAGACTCGTGACTGACATGTTATCACAAAATTTTTCAGCAACTAGAGCAGAGTCAACAGAACAATCCCTCCAAGAGTAAAAGAAAAGAAATAGTAAAAATCAGGCCTGAGATACATCAGAGGGAATGCAAGAGTATAAGGCAAAATCAATGCAGCAAAAAGCTGGTTCTTTCAAAGGATTAAGAGACTTGACATACTGCTGGCAAACCTAACCCAGGATAGGAAGGAGCAAACATCAATAGCCAGGATGAGGGATAAGTCAAGAGAAAACACAACAGACCCTAAAGAGGTTAAAAGAATAATAACAAACTACTATGCAAATCTGTTTTCCAATGAACTCAACAATGTGGATGACATGGACAAATACTTGGAAAAACAATCCTCCTTAGAATATCCCTGATAGAAGTCAAGAACCTCAATAGACCCATAGCAATAAAAGAAATAGATATGGTTATCAAAGAGCTAGCAGTGAAAAAAACTACTCGGCCAGGCAACTTTACAGCAGAATTCTATCAAGAATTTAGGGAAGAGCTGCCACAGATCCGACACAAACTATCCCAAAATACAGAAAAAGATGGTAAATTCCCAAACTCATTCTACAAACTGAGCAAAGATCCCACAAGAATAGAGAACTACAGACTGATAATCTAGAATGAACATTAATGCAAAAACCCTCAACAAAATATTGGCCAATAGAATACAAAAGTATATTAAACAAATCATCCATCATGACCAGGTGGGATTCATTCCAGGGATGCAGGATGGTTCAATATCTAAAAGTCCATCAATGCCATCCATCACATTGAGAAGAAAATGGATAAGAACCACATGATAATATCAATAGGTGCAGAAAAAACATTTGATAAAGGGAGAACTGATCACAATGATCTACATATAACTCCTTCCCAGGGGGGCAGACACCAGAAAAGTAGGTGAAGGGAGGCAGCATTTAGTGTAAGACATGAAAAAATGATAATTTATAAATTATAAGGAGTTGATGAGGTGGGGGGAGGAATGAGCTCAAGTAGAAAGAAAATGTTTTGAAAATGATGATGGCAACATATGTACAAATGTGCTTGACACAATGGATGCATGGATGGATTTTGATAAGAACTGTAAGAGCCTCCAATAAAATGACTAAAAAAATAAAGAAGATAATTCTTTCACTGAACATATGATCTTAATGGGAGGAAATCATTATCCTAATGCCACTAGTGTTTAAGTTACTAATAGCAATACATATATAATAGAATTTGTTTCAAATTCTGCATTCATTCCTTACTATATTAAAAAAATATAACTGTAAAAAGTAAGACTATTTGAGAATCTGGAATTGTTGAATTTGCTGATCTCATAAGTAACAGAAATACAGATCCTGCTTTGTGGAATAATTATTGAGTAAGGGACAAATGATTGTCAACATTACAGTGGACCGTTTGAAAATGCTTGTAAAATTCTAGATGATAAGTAAACAAGGGTTCTATAGTCAGAATATATGAGGGGTAACCCACCCTCACAAACAAACAAACAAACAATGGGGAAAGCACTACTGGGCAGAGTTTTCTTAGTAGGCATTTTTCCCCATTAGGCGAGCATCAAAGAACTCACTCTGAGTGTTAGTGGGGTCACCTGGGAAGGTTCTCTCTAGTTACCGTGAAATTTTTCCTAAAAACAGTTCTACTCAAACCTCGTTTTTTGTGATGGCCAATTTAAGAGAACAGCATGCAGCAGAAACTGTTGTGATGTTGAACACAGCTTACAAGGGCAGAGCTATGGGAACTCAAGGAAACCAGTAGTGTCCTCATTTGAAAAAAAAAAAGGTGAAATGTTGAGTGATGACAAACCTCGTTCTGGATGTTCGTAAACTTCTTGAACAATGAAACTGTCGACAAATGCACATGCACATGTGCTCAAAGTCCAATGACAGACCATTGAGATAGGGAAGTTTTATCTGGACTATTTTGGAGCTTGGTTTTCACGGAAGATTTGGGAATGAGAAAGGTCACTGAGAAATTTGTGCCTCAGGTTCTGACTGATCAGGAGAGAGTGTTGAATGGAAACACTCTGTGCTTTGAAAGAACAGCTCCAAAGTGACCCAGCCTTCAGTGGGCTACGTCATCGTCTTGCCCTCCAAGAACTCATCAAGTGAAATCACAGATCAAGGTGTTCATTTGTTCTTTGGTTCGAGGGGAATAGTGCATTTGGAGTTCATTCCACCAGGTCAGACTGTTAATCAAGTTTTCTATTTTGAGGTTCTGAGAAGATTGCAGAACAAGGTGACAAAAACGACCAGATCGGGGACTGGTTTTGCCACCACAACAATGCACCTGCTCATGCAGCCATCTCAGTGCTCCAGTTCTTGGCAAAAAACAGCATGCCTCGCCTTTCCAGCGCTGATGACTGCCCGGCGATCATGCCTCGTGCACAGGATCGCCTTCATTCCTCTCCCGAAGAGGAGAAGAGGAAACACAAGAAGCAGCACCTGGTGCAGAGCCCCAATTCCTACTTCATGGATGTCAAATGCCCAGGCTGCTATAAAATCACCACAGTCTTCAGCCATGCACAAACAGTCGTTTTGTGTGTTGGCTGCTCTACTGTCCTCTGTCAGCCTACAGGAGGAAAAGCAAGGCTCACAGAAGGATGCTCCTTCAGACAGAAGCAGCACTAAAATACCCTGAATCAAGATGAGTGGGAAGCCATTCTAACAAAACCCATTTTGGATAAAAAAACAAAAACAGCATGTCTCTCTTGACCCATGCACCTGACTCACCTTACCTTGCTCTATATGACTTATTTTTGTTTGTGCAAATTCAGAGGGACATGAAAGGACAGCCATTTGATGATGTAGAAGAGGTGAATAAAAAATCAAGGGAGATTCTGTCAACCATCCAAACAGATGAGTTTGAAAAATGTTTCCAAGAATGGGATTGCAGATTTGACAAAAGTATTAAGTATAATAGAGAGTACTTTGAAGCTGCTAAGGTTGTTTTGTGACAAAATTGAAATACATAGCTTTGAAAAAAAATTATAGTTTGGGGGTTACCCCCTCATATATCTGGACGTGAAGTGTAGAAGGAGAAAAAAAAGTCTAAATGAAAGAGCATTAATTGGAAGAGACTCAGATAAGGTCTTAAGAGACTCAGATAAGGAATTAAGGTTACTCTATTTCTATTTTTCCCAAGGTACTTAGTGAGGTATAAGCTGATAAGAAATAAATTGTAAAAGCCTATATTTTCTTTGCACATTCATTGCTATTTTTAAAAACCCACTCCATTATTTGAGCACAGAATTGATTTGAAAATGTCTACTTTAGCTACTCTTTCTTTGTGCTTCATTGATTTTTCTTCTTCCTATAAATGCAGCCACTCTTCAAAGTTCAATGTTACATTCCCTTCTCCCTTGGTGTCCTTTTATATATTTCTTTGTAGATTTGTAAGTCCATTTCTCCACGCTGACACCACCTCTGATGTCCACCACATCATCTCTTAGACATTTCCTCTTGGTTCTCTGCCATCCAATCAAACCAGTAAAATCAGAACTAAATCCAGCATGCCCACCCCTCTCCAATCAGTTCCCACTTACTCAACTTAATTTCCCACCACTCTTGGAATCATCCTTGGCTTTTCCCTTCACAATCACTTACTTACTTATAAGCAATGTGTCCCTCACATTTTGCTCTTATTTTCCATTCCCATTGCCACGGCCTCAGTTCAAACATTCATGACCCCACATCTAAATTATCTTAATAGGCTCGGTGTATGCTGATTTTCATTTGAATAAATACACAACTTTTGAAAATTATTGAAATAATTTACCATAGAAAATATCACTGGGCAAAACCACAAACAAAGCAAAACAAACATCAAGCATTGCAATCTCATTGCCCCCAAATGACTCTATTGTTAGTCTCCTGGTACATCTTCCTCCAGATAGTGTGTGTGTGTGTGTGTGTGTGTGTGTGTGTGTGTAATGGACAGAAAGAGAAAAGGTAAGACCAAAAAATGAGAGAAAAGGAGAGGTAGTATGTAAAGATATCAATCAAATATAAATTATAATGCACAAGTAATAGGTAAACATTGGTGTGATTGATAGTCATTTTGTTAGGCATTGGCATATGTTATCTTTGATAGTCACACAGTACAACTCTATGAGGTAGAATGTTTCATTTTGTAGATGAAGAGAATGGAATTCAAAGCGTTCTATAATGTTACATAGCTAGTGTGTTAGACAAGGTTCTCTAGAGAGACAAAACCAGATTGCTAATAATTATATATACATATTTATCCACATAGATAGATATATAACATAAGAAATAAACAGTTAATTAAATTATAAAGCAATACAAGTGACTCCATGCAACTCACTCCCTTGAGACAGTTGGGAGACACTGGCAGTCCTTCAAGTCATGAGGGCTGCCAGGTAGTCCTCTGTAGAGCAATTCAAGCTATCCGGGCACAGGCAGTAAACAGCAAGGCAGGTCATCAACAGTCAGCCAGATGACAGGGTCTGACAGTCCCCAGATCAAGAGATGTAAATTCTAATGGTGTGGTGAAGCAGGTCTTGAAGGAACCTCAAATTACAGCAACACAGTCCACGAGTTAGGTGTCCCACAGGTAGTGTAGCTTGCAAATTTAGGCACAGAACAAGCAAGGCAGCCGCACACTGGTCTGATGATGGTCAATGAGCGAGAGTCAAGAAAGGCGAGGCTTGCCGAGCCATTTATTTCTCTGCCCTTTAATTAATCCCACATGTGTTTACCGGCCAGGTTGACACAATAAATTAACTACCTCACCTAGTTCAATGGAGGATCCAGGATGACTGATGAATTCCAAAGCCAGTACCGTTATCACTAGTCCAAAATATAAACATGAGGTTGCTTTCAGTGTCAGAGAGTTTACTAATTTTCCCAAACTTGCAATTCTGTCTGGGCCCACCCTTAGTATTGGTGGACTGCAAGGCAAGAGTCTCTCCTGCTCCGCATCTAAATGTTTAGAATATATCCTTCAAGCATCCCCCTCAAAAAACCCCCAAATATGCTTTAACAAATCCTTTTATTGAGGGCACTTACAGCTCTTACAACAATCCATATATCAATTTGTACATAAGTTGCCATCATCATTTCCAAAACATTTTCTTTGTACTTGAGACCTTGGTATCAGCTCCTCATTTTCCCCTCCCTCCCCCACCCTTCCACCCTCGTGAACCCTTGATACATTTTAAATTATTCTTATTTTCATATTTCACACCATTTGCTGTCTCCCTTCACCCACGTTTCTGTTTGTCTCCCTGAAGGGAGGGTGGTTATATCATTGTTATCTCTTCCCCTATTCTCCCCCTTCTCCCCCACACCTTCCCTTTACCCTCATGGTATCGCTACTCTCATTGTTGGTCCTGAGGGATTTATCCGTCCTGATTTGTGTGTCAAGAGCTCATATCTATACCAGTGTACATGCTCCAATCTAGCCAGATTTGTAAGATAGAACTGGGGTCATGATAGTGGTGGTGGTGGTGGTGGTGGTTGGGGAGCATTAAAGAACTAGAGGAATGTCATGTGATTCATCAGTGCTGTCCTGCACCCTGGCTGGCTAATTCCTTCCTTGTGAGTCTTCTGTGAGATGTCCAATTGTCTACAGATGAGCTTTGGGTCTCCACTCAGAACCCACTTGTTTACATCAAAATGTGAACCTGATGCTTGATACTTGATCCCACCCACACCTTGTGATCACATGAGTTGGTGAGCTGCTTCTATGTGGACTTTGTTTCTTCCATGTGGCAGCTTGTTTAACTTCAAATCTTTAAGACTCCTGACACTATATCTTGTAATAGCTGGGCACCATCAGCTTTCTTCACCACATTAGCTTATGCACCCATTTTGTCTTCTTTGATTGTGTTGGGAAAGTGAGCATCACAGAATGGTGGGTTATTAGGACAAAGTGTTCTTTCATTGAGGGAGTATTTGAGCAGAGGCCCAATGTCTGTCTGCTACCTTAATACATACTATTATTGGTTTTGCATATCTATCTAGATAAGATCGGCAGGAGCAACAACTGGAGGAAAAAGCAATGCGACTGATGGTTCCAGGGGACACAAGAGAGGAGAGACAGGGCAAACGAAGTGGGTGTTAACAAACCCAGGGACAAGGGAACAACAAGTGATCTAAAATCAATGGCGAGGAAGATATAAGAGGCCTGGTAGGGCTTGATCAAATGCAATGTAGCCAAGAGGAATTACTGAAACCCAAATGAAGGCTGAACATGATAGTAGGACAAGAGAAAAGTAAAAGGAAATAGAGGAAAGAAGCAGGAGGTAAAGGATATTTATAAAGGTCTAAATAAAGGCATGTACATATGTAAATATATTTATATAAGAATAGGGAAATAGATCTATGTACATATATATGTTAAGTATTAAGGAATGAATTATGTTCTGACTCATTATATTTGAAAACAGAACTTAACTTTGGAGCTGTCTTTATGGATTTACAGAACCTTCCCCTTTTATCTTCAGTGAGTCTGTGAGCTCTCATTTTTGGGGTCCACTTAGTTGCTGTTTCATTTCACTTGGATATAAAATGATGTCAGTTTTAAAATTCGGTTCTACTGTAGCAAACATTAATTCAAGCTAATTAACATTAGTAAAACTTATCAGATAAAATTTACATTTGAATTTGGACATTAAAGTAGAAATTTACATTCAAAAATTAGGAAGTGAAAAAAAAAAACACCAAAAAACTAAACCCTAAACATAACTGGTTTGTAAGATGTAACTTTCTTCTTCAGGCCTGAGGTAATCAAAAGAAGCAGCATTTACAAGCAGCCCAAACCAATTTCATTTGTTTGCCATAGATGTTTGTTGGGTGTCACACAGATCTCCATGAATGTTTTCCATCATGAAATAATACTGAAAATCTTGCTCACCCAATTTCCATCCCTCGATGACGTGCCTTCACAGTTCATTGATGGGGACTAGAGCAGTTATGAAAAGTATAATACAAATACAAGGATGAGCTCAACCTGAAGATGCATTTAGATTTGCTTTGTGGATGATGAGATACATCACAAATGTGATCAAAGAGAGAGAGTAGGTGATAGGAGAGGGAGGGAGGGAAGGAGGGAGTAAGGGAAGGAGAGAGAGAGAGGAGACATGGATGTGAGGTTATACTTTATTAGATCTAAAGTGAAAATATACACTTTAAAAATGTACATTTTATATCTTTGTGGAATTGTTCACTCTTGTATTCAGATATATGTACATATTTGATGTAACAGCAGCACCACTTCAAGTTTGTTTTGCAAACCATAACAGTATCAATTAATTTCTTAACACAAAATCAGTCTGACGGAAATGAAAAATAAAGCGCATTTCCACAAATGTAATTTTTGTGAAACTAAATATTCATTTGATTTATTTCTTGGAGGAATGGCTCAATTTCCTTATATGAAGACTTATAAATGCTCTGATAAAATGTAAATGTAAAATTCTGATCAACACCTTTTGCTGCTTTCTTGGAAGATGGATTTTAAAAACATGCTCATCTTGCAGAAACCTTATTTGCATGATAAATAAATATCATTTTTAATGTGCCCATACTTTATTTATTAGTGCATATAGAGTAATAGCAAGCACAGTGTCCCACTCAACAGAGAATAAAAAATGAAATTCATTTATGACATAATTAAAACTTTTAATGTTAGCTACATATTGAATTTCTATTCTTTGTCAGGGGAGAGCATTCCCTGGAGAAGGACTTCATGCTTGGTAAAGGAGGGACAGCGTACAAGCGGAAAGGCCCTCAGAGAGGTGCACTGACACAATGGCTCCAAACAATGAGCTCAAGTATCAAAATAGTTGTGAGGGCGGCGCAGGACCAGCAGTGTTTCCTTCTGTTGTGCATAGGGTCTCCGTGGCGCAGAACCACTCCATGGTACCTAACAACAACCATATTATAGTCCATGTACGTTAGATTGCATCTGCGTGTACGTAAAATTTATTTTAAAGTTACATTTATAAATATTATTGTTCACAAACCTCAAGACAAACTGCATGGAAAGGCAGTTAAAAAGTTAAAAAGTCACTTGATTGAATTAATTGCAATGGCAGACTCATTTTCCTTCTCTCACTTTTGGGAGTCAAGTGGGCCTGGAGTTCCCATTGGTTGCTTACCAGGAAAGGTGCAAGAGCACCCCCTTGTGTTTGATTCAGGGCTAAAGGCATTGTTGGCCTTCTGGTTCGAGTTGCTGGATCAGCAGATGTGGTGATGAAGGTGCTCTCAAAAATCAATCAGGAGCCTATTACCTGTTAACACAATCCAATGTTGCCCAGTAACTGCTCGTGCTGGGTCCAGTTACATATTGGATGAATTTAGCAAGAGTTAAGCTTGACACCTCATTCCCTTCCTTCTTTACTGGGAAGAAATAGTGTACTCCCAAGATGCCTGCGGAGGAAAGGGTTTTCAATTCCAGGGGAAGTGGCAGTAAAAGATCAAGCCAATCAAGATACTGAAGTAGGATCTGCCTCTGAGGTTAAGCAACCGTGCGTGCAGCGATTCTCAACCAAGTCCATTTAATTTCTGATTGGCGCATTCTCGTTCACTCTGGCTAATATCAATTAGATTCAGTGCCATGTGAGTTCCTTCCCACTATGGAACTCACTTGTCCTTGTATCTTGTCTGCTTGGCATCTATGGGTCTTTGCTTTGAACAACGGATGTCCTTATTTCATTGATACGCAACATATTTGCCTTTTGCTTACTGGGTACTCTGTCCCTATTGTCATTGATGACTTTAAGCTAACATATTAGGTACATACAGAAGTTTCATCTTCCTTCCTCCCTCCTTTCTTTTTCCCTTTCTCCTCCTCCTCCTCCTCCTTCTTTTTAGTTTTAACATACAGACCTTCCTTGCTCTTCTTTATAGTACCATAGAATCCTACTATAGGAATGGAAGGCATCTGCTTTTTTGTGAATGGTGTTTCTGAATTATTAATTTACTCAGAAGTATGAATGTCTATATTATATAATTTGTTAGTGTTTGTCCTCATTTGCACTGTGCATTGTTTGGAGAAATTTGGAGCCAGCTTGTGTGTTTTAATATTAGACTTGTTTACATGTAATATATTCACTGTGATGATATAGAACATTTATAATATTATCATTGCATACTCTGTGTCAAGGATTTGATGACTGACATTTTGTGAGAAAAGAAAATTGCCAACTCTAATTATGGAACTTCTAGAAGTGTCTGGGGTTTTTAATCACAAGAAAGCTATGTAAGAAGCTGTATGTTTTCTTTTTGTGTGTTTGTACTTACACTTCCAAAAGGATTTAAGTAAACATAGGTTTTTCTGAGACTGTTTATCTATCACATTATTTTTTCCTGTTTCATTGAGTCGTCAGTCCCAACGCAGTTCATCTGAACCAGTATTATGATTTGTCTAAGAGTTTATCCATAATTCACCTCTCAGTAATTCCTCTCAGATACAATTCTATTGATCAGACATGACCAGAAAAGCTACATCCTCCTTGCCATCCATTTCAGAACCTTACTATTCTTCTATATCTGTTTTTGTTGGCTCACTGCTCTGCTCCTGTGGCCCCACCCCCACCCGCCTCCTCCTCTCCCATGCCCTACAGAAACTGTCAGTTCAGTAGCTTTCTCTGTAGCATTGCCTATCTTGTACAGAACAAACACAAAAACCATAAAGATAAAACATTTGTGTAAATGTAAAGACTTCATAAAGAGAGTAGTAAGAGAGCCCACTGACTGACTGGGAAAAGATGTTTAAATGACATATCAGACGAAGGGTTTATTACTAAAATCTACAGAATCATGCAAGCTTACAACAAGAAAAAAGTGAACAGCCCACTGAGGAGGTGGGGCAAAAGACTTGAACAGAAAATTCACAAAGGAGGAAACCCAAATGGCCAATAAACATATGAGAAAATGTTCCCGATTATTAGGCCTCTGGGAAAGCAAATAAAAATAACTATGAGATACCACCTAACAACCACAAAGATATCCCAACTCAAAAAAACAGAAAGCAACAAATGTTGGAAGGGGTGTGGTGAGATAAGAACTCTCATTCACTGCTGGTGGACCTGTAGGTATGTACCGCCACTGAGGAAAGCAATTTGGTGATGCCTGAAAGAGATGGAAATTGAGTTACCATGTGACCCAGCAATTCCACTCCTTGGGCATTTACCCAGAAGAAATAAGAAATAAACCATGACCAGACATCTGCTCTCTACTGTTTGTCACTGTGTAGTTCACTATTGCAAAAAATTGAAAATAGACCAAATTTCCATCAATAGACTAATGGATTAAGAAATTTTGGTATATGCACACAACAGAATGCTATACATCCCTAAAAAATAGTGACAAAAAGATGAAACATCTCATCTCATGGAAGGATATTATGCTAAGTGAAGTTAGCCAAGGATAAAAGATCAGGTACATCATGAGTCCATTGAGTTAAGTTCAAACAGCAGAACAGGCATAAAGGAAAATTCACACAACACACAATTCCCAGGCTGAGGATCAGATAATCTGGCATGAGAAAAACCAATGATGACAGATTCATATGTCATCAAACAGATAGAGAAAGCACCTCTGCTGAAAGATATCTTTCCCCATCTTAAAAAAAAATTTTTGACATGAATATTGTCAGGATATTGACATTATAGTCTTGGTCTGCATCTCTCTAAGGGTGTAATGAGTTAATAGTCTACCAACCATTCTTTGTGAGAAAGATGAGGGTGCTCGTTTCCACAAATATTCACCACTTCAGAAGCACGACAGAGCAGTCCTACTCTGTCTGCTGGGCCCACTGGAGTTAGAACGGACTCAAAGGCAGTGGCACTGGCTCCTGATGGCAAGCCCGTCTTTCTGTGGTTTCTAGCTGCTTGACTGTCTTCTCTGGTCGAATGTCTGTTCATACCCTTTTCCTATTTAGGAAAGTGGATTACTTATCTTTTTATTGATGATGAGTAAAGCTTTCTATGAATTTTAGAAATTAGAAAAAAAAAAAAAGAAAGAAAAAATTTTAGAAATTAGATCCTTGTCAGATATGTCACCGTTCAAAATTTCTCCCAGTCTGTAGGGTCTTTTAAAATCATTTAAGGCATAACAATAATATGAGCTGTACATATTTTTTTGGCCAAGTAAATGACTTTTATTCCATATTGTAAAGCTACAGCAATTTTGTGTCCATTTAAAATACATTTCTATTATAATAATAAAATAAGATTTCTATTTTGAAGAAAACAGTATGAGAAAAGTTGATCTTCAAAGGCAAATAGACCTTTTGTTTACAGCTGGTTTGCATTAATGTGTGATTGTTTTTAAGAAAAGGGGGTTGTTAAAATCAGGTACATACAGCTTAGTTATACCCAGGTTCCGTGTGTTCATTGTGTTTTGGAGAAGTTCATGAAAACACCGCGGACTGTGTTCCAGGGGTGTTCTCCACCCAGTGGAAGAAGGTCCTCCTTGGCTGGCCAAACCCAGGAAACGAGGCTTGGCTGTGACCAGATCACATGGGCCTCCCAGGAAGCCCAGCTCCCTCTGGGGAAGCAGACATGTTCAGAAATGAACAACTTTAGGCAACCTGGTTTTGAGTGCCTGTAGCTTGGGAGCATCCAAAATGTCTTCATGGTCTGCATTCGTTTCCTTTTCCCAGCGACCAACTGTGACCACTCGATTGGAGTGCTTCGTTTCTGGGCAGTCTTTCTGATAGTGTTGCTCAGAGCCACAAAGTCTGCAGCCACCACCTTAAGCATAGACGCCTTTGGGGTTCTCAGAACAAGATCTGGACAGGTGTCCCATCTCCCCACACACGAAACATTTCACAAAAGGAAATTCACCATTGCTTCATTCTTTGCTGTTTGCCTTTCTAATCTTCTTCCTTCCCTCCGACTTTCTTTCTTTAGAGCAAGTGCAATGACTTCCCTGATTTCCGCAGGGACAGCTGCTCCCCTCTCCCCATTGTGAGCCACCTGTGAGCTCTGCCTTAGGTAATCCATGAACCCATTCACATCTTCATTTAAGTACTCTTTTTCTTTTTGTTCTTTTTGTGTTTTGTTTGGAGTGTGTCATTTTTCAGGGACAGCCCATGGGTTTCGAATGATTTCCCCTTGCCTTGGCTTTGACTTCCTCCGTCATTGGGTCCCTTTTTCCTATCCTGCCACGGTGTTGCCGCCAACGGTCTCTTGTTAGCTGTGGCCATAACTTGTGCCCACCTGGTCGTGGTTTCCCACGCTGTACCTAATCAGTCGCGCGTGAATCCTCCAGAGCAGGGCAATTTCAAGCTGTATATTTCTAATTTATATATGCAAAAGGGTATGTCAAAATATTGCTATAGAATAAACAAAAGTATAAAAATGTAAAGCTATTGGTTCTAGACATACCCTCCACCCAAGTCTATGTACTTCTGATGGCAAGGCATCCATCTCTCTAACCCTTTCCAGGAAAATTCTGTGCACTTTAATTTACCTCATGTGAAACTGTACTTTTGATATTTCCGAAGTTCTTGAATCACATTCCTTACCATATTATTTTAGTTTGGGAAACAAAGAGAGGCAAAAAGGAAATGAACAGGACTGTAGGGGGAAGGCTTCCCAAGACAATTCTCATAGTATAGCCCTCACTACCCTCAAAGACTTGTCCTAATGGCGAGAATTGTTGGCATTATTTACTTAGCCCTTTTCCTACCAATGCTGTTTTCAATTTTCTTTAAAGTTTTCACAATACACTCCCATGACTGTCCTATGTACTTTGAGAAAACCCATCAAGGTTATCCCTTTCAACTGTATTCCCACGTTCCCCCACCAATGTGACCACAACCTAAGCTAATCTCTCTGCCTGGAATTTAACTGGCCGGAAGATTCTCTTGAAAGTCACTATTTTTGAAAAATGTATTGTGACTTGGGTCAAAATTTCCAGAGCAAATATATTTTCCATTCAACTGTTTTTCAATATCTTAATTTATGACCATGAACACAGCCCCCAACATGTAACAGTACTTCCCCACATCCTCCTTGGGCATACTATCTCCATTTGTGCTTGCCTAACCCTTTCTGCCTTCTAAGTTTTATCCCTGGGCAAATGCTGCCCTTTTAATCAATGATCGTTGTTTGAAGAATGCGTGCCTCTATGATTTTGGTGCTCACTTCATAGGTCTGTCTATGGTTCTGTTGAAACTTCCTATGGTGACCCCTTTCGGAGCAGGTTCCTCTGGTAGTCAGACACCGCCTAGCCCTTCTGGTATTAGGGTTGTGGAGGCTGAGTGTTCTCTTAGTCTTTGGACGAATTGTTCCCATTAAAAAAACAAACAAACTCTTCACACTGCTTTGGGTAGGGAAAGAACAAGAGTTGTACCTTAGATAACCTCTAGTAAGCTCTTTTTTTAAAATTAAAATTTATTACAATTATTGAATTTTATAATGAATTTTTCATTTCAGTGTGTATTTTCTTTTCTTTATTTAATCATTTTATTGGGAGCTCTTATGGGTATTATAGCAATCCATCATTCAATTAGATCAAGCATAATTTTAAAAATGCTGCCACTATCATTTTCAAACCTTTTCTTTCTTCTTGGACTCTTTGATATCAGCTCCCCTTTATCCCCTCCCTCCCCACCCTACCCCCTAGGAACCCTTATGATTATATTATAAATTACTATGACTTTGCATTATTTACACCATCCAATGTATCCATTCATCTATAATTCTTTTATTTGTTCCCCTTGAGTGGGGTTATACAGTCACCAGTGCTATTTGTTTCCCTCCTCCCCACCATTCTCCCATCTCTTCCAGTACCCTTGGGCAATCACTACTCCCATTACTATTTCTGAAGGGTTTATCTATCTTGAATTTCATGTATTGAACGATTTTAATGATACAAATGAATATATGCAAGTCTCAAAAGATTAATGAGGTAAAACTAAAACCATAATATTAGGGGAAGAAAATATTAAAGAACTAGAGGATAGTTACCAGTATGCGTTTCATCAGTGCTATACTGCACCCTAGATATATCATCCCTTGCATTTGGCCCTTCTGTGAGGGACTGTCCAATTGTCTTACAGGTGGGTTTAGGGTCTCCACTTTGTCTATATGTTTCTTCATTTCAATTTGATTGCTTGTTTTTGAATTTCTGATACCTATTCCCCTTGACACCTCATGATCACACAGGCTGGTATGCTTTTCCCATGTGGGCTTTGCTGCTGCCCTCCTAGATGGCCGCTTTTTAACTTCAAGACTAGCAAGCTTTTAAGGCGCCTTCTTATGATTCTTCAAATAGAATGTAGAATATTGTGTTTGTGGACTATTGCATGCCAATTGATCTCGATGTCCCTCACGACTATGGTCCTGAGCATCGGGGGTTAGCAGCTCATTCTCTCAGAGAGTTTGGCTAATTGCCAAGAAGTGGCTATAGCTTTGCTTTTTGTACCAGAGGCCTTCCAAAAGAGATTCCTGGGAAACAGTGTGCAGATAACACAAGCTTGCGTGCCAAAAACTGAAGAAGACTTGAAGCATTTGCTTGTGAAGATTAAGGCCTGCAGCCTTCAGCATGAATCACAACTGAATGTTAAATAGAAAACATCCTCACCACTGGGCCAAGAAGCAATGTCATGATCAATCGAGAAAAGACTGAAGCTCTCAAGGTTTTTATTTAACTTGGATCCACAGTCAGCACTCATGGAAGCAGAAGTCAAGAAATCAATCAATGCACAAGATTTATTTTAAATGTAAGAAACAACAATATCACTTTGAAGACTAAGGTACACCTGACCAAAAACACACCATTTTCAATCACCTCATATACAGGTCAAAAGAAGACAGAAAACAATTGATACATTGAATTATCGTGTTGATGAAGAATATTGGAAATATCTCAGACTGCCAGAACACACAAATCTGGCTTGGAGGATTTACATTCAAAATGCTCCTTCAAAGAAAGGATATAATTTTGACCTCTTTTCAGAAGAGAACATGACGCTGCCTCATAGACTCGTGGATATATTTATAGCACATGTAAATATAGGTGTGAAACTATCTCCTATAAACCTATTTATATATTGTGGGTGTAGGTCTATTCACCTTTCTATCCGTTTTCAGCTTGAGTACCTATTTTTTCACTTGCATATTATTGTTGTTTCCATTATTGCAGGATTAGGTATGTTCAACTAGTATTTACCTTTGTTGCCTTTAACGCTTGTGTGCCCTTCCATCATCTTGATTATGTTGTTCTGACCTCTCTTATTATATATTGTCTTACCCTGCATCCAAGGTAATATCGGTCTGCCCTCTGGTTAGTGACTTATGTGCCTCTCCCAACCCTGGTAACCTTCGAAGCCAAATTCTTTCTCTGTGTTAACCTTTTCTTGATGCTTTGTATGGGATGCTTTCTTGATAGATTGTCCACTTAAAAAATTGGCTTGCTTATTTTTTTGGTGTTGAGGCTATATTGAAATTTCTATACAGTTTATTGTTGTTGTTGCTTTTAATGACTCCTGTTTCCTCTTTGATGTTGCCAAATGCACTCTCAACAAGTCAGTTCCAATTCATGGTTGCATTATAGGACAGGGTAGAACTGCCCTAACTTTCTATAAATTTTAGAGATTATAAATATGTCATTACTAAAAAATTTCCCTGACTGAAGTTTCTCTCTTTACTCTTTTTAATGAAACCTTTAAAAAATTGTCTTTCAGACAAATTCTGAAAGAGCTATAACAGCAATGAAGTCATTTAATTCACATTAATGTTTAATTGTTTAGCAGATCTCAGTCATTTTGTTAGCTCTGATTGTTTGTGAGTTTTTAGATAAGGTTCAAAGTGTATTTATACCACATACTAGGGCCACGGAAACTGCCATTATTTTAAAACTTTTGTGTGTGTTATAGTTTTAGGTTTCATATTTCATTATTTGAATCATCTAGAGTTAATTTTTGTGCATGGAAAGCAATATGGATCTTATCTTAAATATCCAAGTGACTATCCAATTTTGTTAGCACTGTAAAATGATGATTGTCACTCCGTCGCCATCTTCCGAAATCATCAGTTCACAATTGCAAGGAGTTGGAA
>NW_022111321.1:9949502-9958196 GCF_000313985.2 Echinops telfairi | reverse complement strand
AGGGCAATGAATGTACAAATGTGCTTTACACAATTGATGTGTGTATGGATTGTGATAAGAGTTGTATGAGCCCCTAATAAAATGATTAAAATAAATGATGATTTCTTCCTCATATGATGGTCTGGCCTTTGGTCAAAACAAACTATCCATAAGTAAACAGGTTTCCTTGGAGGACTCTCACTTGCATCTATCGTTCTGTGTATCTGCCACTGAGCCACTGCCAGGCTCTGTGACTACCAGGGCTGTCGAGTAAGTGTCTGAGAGCCGGAAGTGTGGAGAAACCGCTGTTTTGTTTGGACCTTTTAATTTATTCATGTATTTTTACCTTTTTTAAAACAAAAAGTTCTATTGAGACATAATCCAAATATCATATAATTCACTAAGTGCCATCGTATCAAGAAGCGTTGTACAATTGTTGCCATGATCAACTTTAGAACAGCTTCTTCTTGAATTCCTTGTTATTCGTTCCCCATTTCCTCCCGACCTTCCCTGCCACACCCCCAAGGACACATTAATCCAGAGACCGTCCCTGTAACAGCACCCATCCTGGATTTCATATACTGATAGACATCCAAACACAAAGAATGAGGAGTCAAAGCTAACAACGATAACAAAATGAAAGTAATCAAAACCCCCATTGAAAGGAAAATAGAAAATATTAAAAGCTAGAACTACTTTAAAATGGGTCAAAAGGGAGATCAAATGATAAAGTGTTAGGTTTTAACCTGCCTACAGCTGCCATCAGGCACGTCTCAATGTCCTCTGTCTGGTCGCGTCCCCGTCTGTGCTCAGAGGGGGTTCACAAGGGGCTTTATCTCCATATTTCCTCTTCACTTGGTTTTAAACTGATATATAACTTTTAAATGGCTCAAAGGTGGATCAAATAAGATGTTACATTTAGAGCCTTTTATTTTGAATACACCCTAGTGGGACTAAAACAAGTCTATAACTGAGAGAACTTGTCTGCAGCCATTCACTGATTGTAGAAACATGCTGAGGCATATTTTATTTGGACTAAACCCTTGTATGTAGGAATAGAACCCTAGTCGCAAAGCTTTTGACACACCTTCACATATACATTTCACTATTGGAAATGTTTGTGCTCTTCTATATTTTTGCCTTTACAGGTCTCATAAATCTTCAGAAATTTGCATATCATTTCTTGGCAAATGTCACTTAAATATTTCTGACACCTCTACCTGAGCATCCCACTGCTACTAAAAATACTGCAGCCCACTGAAACAAAAATTCATCATTCAAAATTCCTAAAACTATGCTTCTAGTGAAGTTTCAATTGATGTCAACCGCCTCATGACAAGTCAGGTAGGAAACTTCAAAGTTATTTTTGTTTTCACCTTACCTTTGCTCCCCGTGCATAATCAGCAGTCAAAATACATTTTCCTCTTCAAGCGGCACTTGGACTCAATTACCCACCAGTTATTGATGACCTCTTCTCTATAGGTTCATTGCTATATTAGGTACAGGGGGATGCAGAAGAAACATTCTATCTGAGGCCAGCAAAGAACAGAAGATCACATCCGAACGATCTCATTTTCTTGACTGTCAAATAAGAAGCACCAATGTCAGCTGATTCGGCAAGTAATGACCATATGCACATAAATGACCAGCTTGATTCAGTGTGGCCAAGCACTTAGATGCTAAATTTGAAGGGGGAATCTGTTGCAAGAATCCTAGCACTTTACATATATGCATAAAATGTACTAGAAAGGAATAATAGATCAAAACAGCTCACGTGGCATGATGCATTATTATAGATGTCCTCCTTTCACAGTAAAGTTTAGATTTTGTCTTCTTTCCCGCCCCCAAGCACATAATCACAGGAATGGATACATTCTGATATCTCTTTGAAAGAGCTTCGACTTAGTGGTTGAAATGCTTTAGTTACAGCTTCATGATTATGACCCACAAAATCTCTTTTAAAATGAGTTGGTATCCTTAGCAATTACTTATACCATTGAGTAACAATCTCTATAGATGACCACGATTTTGGCTGGAATTATTAGGATGAAGATAATTAGTGAGACCTCGAGGGCATATAGGATTGGCTCGTCCCTTTTGAGGTTCTGCAATACCGTGGGGAAGAGATGAAGTAGGTTCATGCAAAGGAAGCGACATCTGAATTGATTGTTACGAAATAAGTATGAATGAGTCACCCTGTTGAAAGAAGTTGGAGTGAGAAATTCAGGCAGAGAAAATGGGACAGGTAAAGGCTTGCAGGTGTAGAGGTGCTTGCCTCTCCCTGACAACAGTGATTTCAGACATGTAGCATAGTATAGAAAACAAGGGAAGGTGAGTGTCATTTATGCTGATCGGAACTGGGTGTCACTGGCTAAAATGTGCAAGTCTGCTATGCCATTTCTGACATGTCAGTCTCAGAGTTCCCAAAGCCTATGCAAAATCTGTAAAAGACTTACTGAAGGCATGTGACATGAATATATGTGTACATATATGTTCCAAAAATAATTACATCAGTCTTTAAGACTATGGATTATAGCGCAGCCAAGACAAGAAACAAAGAGTGCAATTAAAACTCTGTTGCAATAATTGAAGTAAGAAATAATGAGGATAGAATGGAAGAATCTGAGAGATTCACAGATGTTAAGATCAGTAGATTTTGGGGATCTGGGGGCTATAAAGAGTGAAGTTTCTGGCTTAGGCAACTGAGAAAACGTTAATGTGAAAACTCTGAGGATAACATGACTGACCAAAGGGTGCTGCCCAGATCCAGCCTGGCCAGATCTCGAGAGGCCCAATCCTAGAACACAATGACAAGGCCTCTGAATTTGGTGGCCATGAGAGAATTGAGAGGCCCTTGTGGCACAATGGGTTAGTTGGGCTACTGACCACCAGGTGAGCAGTTTGAAACCACCACCAACTCCGAAGGAGAAAGATGAGGTTTCCTACTCTTGAAAAGAGTTACCGTCTTGGAAATCCACAAGGCAGTTCTAGCCTGTCCTGTGTGGTCAGTATGAATCAGCATGGCCTCGGTGACAGTGAGTCAGAGAATTTCAAGAGATGCTCCCAGTGAAGAAATGCGCTATATAACGTAAAAAGTAATGAGAGGCAATCACAACCAAATTATGGGCAATCTTCAATGAGGACAGGGAAAAACCCAAGCTTCTCTTTATAATCTTGACTTGGTTCCAACAAACAACTGACCTGTTGACACTGATGGACATACCATGAGGACGTCAGGCGCTCCGATTTCACTACTCAACTCAGGTCTATTGGCCCCTCAAAGACGGTCATGCTAACCTTTCCTTTATTCCGTTTGCATCGATGGCTCCAACCAATTGGTTACAGGGAATGATTTTGCCCTAACCAGATGGAGGGATTATTTTACCAAGTATTGTCTCTCCCGCATCTAATAACTGTAATGACATGAAATAATTTCTCAATCAAAAAAATATCTTTTACACTAAAAGTAAAACTTGGAGTTCATCAGGAGAGATTCTGACCCGGTTCTGAAACTGTTGTTTGGTGAGCTGTCGAAACGGAGGGCCTGCAGTCTGTAGAGAAAGCAGGCTGGATGTGAGAGCCAGTGGCTGGGTTGTGGTACGGGTGTCTGCAGGGAACCACAAGGTTGCCAAGGAGAAAGGCAGGGGGAGGAGGGGTTGTTGAAAATAGAGCAAGTATTTTAGGGAGAGTAAAAAATATCCAATTATGTTTCCAGACATCATTTGTAAATATCCTTCTATCCAGGGATGAAAGATTATACGCAAGCAAGCATGCCAATAACTCTTTTCAACAAACTCTTGTCAAACATTGTCAGGGGAGTTGTTACAAATGATGTGCTTCTCTTTGCTAATATCAAACAGCCCTGAGCTGGCTACACCATGCTCCCCTGAGCCACTTTCGTGGAAGGCTGGAAGGTAGGGATGCGGTTGCAGGGGTTTCTAGAACTGGATTATGGAGCGTGTGGTGAGGACCTGGAAGCTGCAGGTAGAGCCTAGGCAGATGTTGCTGCAGAGGGCTCGGAAGAGGCAGCCTCGAGGCTGGCTTTCCCATGGGCTCCTCACTTGACACTTCCTTTCGCACACGGCACAGATGCTAGCCTCAGTTCTGCTCAGCTACTTGCAGGTCTGTCTCAGGCTAGCTACTCCCTCTTTTCCCCCACTTTGTCTACGTGTTGTTTCTGCTACCTAGGCATATCTGAACTTGTGTGTGTGAGTGTGTGTGTGTGTAAATTCCTAGTTTTTCTTCAGGACACTTTAGAAAATGTTCCCTGGCGACATCTTTCTTAACTATCTGGTGCTGTGGTTATGAAGTAAAGCTATCTGGCATGGCTTTTCTATGCACAGTCTTGTGTAATCCCCACCAAATGACTTCATGCATGTCGGAGCGTGCAAACAGGGTGTATAAGACGAATGTGAAGGAATTGGCCCATTTTGACATTCCGCGGTAACTGCGACGTCTCAGAAGCAGGAACAGAATGTCACAAGCAGCCATCAGAGGGACATGCGGGAGGGAGGGTGGGGGAGGGAAGGAAAAATTGAGGAGCTGACACCAAGGGCTTAAGTAGAAAGAAAATGTTTTGAAAAAGACGATGACAACATCTGTACAGATGTGTTTGACACAATGGATATATGTATGGATTCTGATAAGAGCTGTAAGAGCCCCTGATAAAAAGAAAAAAAAAAGACTAACGAGTCATTATGGAGCATCTCTGAGAGCCTTGCTCAGTAGCAGCAAAGACCACGAGATCGAGGGGCAGGTTCCAGGCCTACAGAATGAGTAAATGAGTTCTTTCAGACATGCGGCGGCCTTGCAGTGAGGCGTCATTTAGGCAGGGATCAGTGCTACAGGGGTCATGCAGGACACAGGTCAAGGGCTGCTGGTGGAGAGGCCAAGGACAATAAGAGACATGTCTGCCTGCATCATGGAGAAGGAGGGCTATGGGCAACAAAACTGTATCCTGAACATTTCTTTTGTGTGTGTGTGTATAAGAAAGAACTTTATTTTATTTTATTGGGGACTCTAACAGCTCAAATGGCAATCCATCCATCCATCATGTCGAACACATCTGTATATATGTTGTCATCATCTTTTCCAAAACATTTTCTTTTTACTTGAGCCCTTGGTATCAGCTCTTCATTTCCCACCCCTCCCTTCTCCACCTTCCCTCTTCCATGTCCCTTTGATAGTTTATAAATTCTTCTTCTTCTTTTATTTTTATGTCTGTCACTTTTGATGGGAGTAGAAAGCCCCATCTTCCTCTCTTGGGACAGCTGCAAGCCAGCCTCCTGTTGTTGCATGCCACTGAATTGAGCCCAACACATCGCCACTCTGTGCGACAGACAGCGTGTACTATTCCACGGCAGGTGCTCGTCTGTAAGCTTTATGGGGACAGATCGCAGCGTTTCGTTGTTGATTCCCCCTTGCTTTCCTGTGGCAGCAGTGTCAGGTTTTCACGGCTGGCCTTTCAGGTAGCAGCTGAGGGTTTAATCACTGTGCCATCTGGGCTCCTCTTCAAATCCCTAGTTGCGAAACTTCCTCATTCTCACCCTCTCTCTCTTTTAAAGGAGGTAAATCAATTTATCTATGGGGACAAGAGGAGGAAGATCTCTCAATCAGAGTGGAATGCATTCTTTTTTTTTTGCTTCAGAAATTCAAAAGGAATCTCATTGTCGCAGGAACTGCAGTCAGATGATGGCTGAGGCTTCCGTTCCCAGCAGAGGGCACCCGAGGAACCTGGGGAACCCGAGATGGCACTCTGCGTGGTCCAGGCTAGAGTGGTTTTGCAAAGCCCAGGGGGCAAAGGTGGCCACTGCAATAGCAGTGTCTCCAGAATTCTTTCCAGTTTGAAAGTAGACCTCCACAGAACCTCCTGTTGATATTACGTAATCCTATTTGAGATTCCGTATCATACAGGGAAGTGAGCAGGCACAAGATGATAAAAATCTATTTTACAATATGTATGAAAATTGGGTTACTAAACAGAAGTGCACCAGAAGTTTGAAACCACCAGAAGCTCCATGGGAGAAAGATAGGGCTTTCTACTCCCATAAACAGTTAAGAGTCTTGTAAACCCGCAGAGGCAGCGCTACCTTATCCTATAGGGTTGCTAATGAGTCAGCATCAATTCAATGGGAGTGACTTTAGTTTCTGTTTAATTTGTGTCCTTCCTTCAAAAGATAAACACCGATTCCCCTCACTTGGGGTGTGGAATTCTAATGAATATGTGTGACATATGAGACGACATTATAATAGGCATTGGGACTTCCACCCATCTCTCTCTCTTGCATCACTAGGAGACCCAAATGGTTCTATAAAGAGGCCCAAATGGGAAGGAACTGAGCCTGCCTCCTAGCTCCCATCAGAGAAATGAGGCATCTTCCAATAGTCACATAAATGAGCCACAGAGAAGCAGATCCGCCAATTCCAGCCACGCCTTTAGATGACGGCAGCTCTGGCTGTAATCTCTTAAGACATCTTGAGCCAAAAGCAGGCAGATAAGCCGTTCCCAAATTTTGGATCCACAGAAACTGTGAAATAATTGTTTATAGTTCTGTTGGTTTTTAAAAATTGCCAAGTTTGGGGGATAACTTGTTATGCAACAAGAGATAAATAATACACCTGCCAAACCAGAAATGGAATCTCAGATTTTTCTTAATAAAATTTGTGAAGTAAAGAAATGTGACTGCACTGACCCTCCGAGTGTGGTGCTGTCGGCCCTACAGATACAGCCCCACAGGATCACCGTACCCTACAGAGAGTTGATCCTATACATCCCAATTGAGGGATCTGACGCCAGTCAGGATCTTTTCACATAGGTCCTCTTTTGTCTTTCCCATGAATGCCTCTGGGCATGATGGTATTCATGTGATTTCAGGGCTTGTGCTTATAATTAGTTATGATAAGCCAGTGTGAAAAAGCTAGTTTGTGGAGATAAAAAAGGGAGATTGGGCAGCCAGAAAAAAAAGGCAAGGGATCATTTGCCTGCTCAGAGAGGGGTAGAGTATCTGCATGAAGAGCTCATTGCTTTTTTTTTTCCTGAGGTCCAACTCTATTTTCTCTGTGTGGGTCTGTGGGACCTCCCTGGATCCTGTCAATTGCTCCTTTTATATTTGAACTAATTTGAATAGTCCCACCTCCCATGCAATCAAATGATCCCTGTCAAGGCAGACGGATGAGGATATTGTCACCTCTCCCTTATTTCTACTATCTGACAGAATCTGTGGTACTGAAGCAATTACCCTTGAGATCATATCTCCAGCAACGTTAGGGTAATAGGCTGGGTGTCTAGAGACACAAATCCAGGACGCTCATCTATGTTTAAGAAAAAGCTTTGCATGAAGAAGTAATTATATATCAAGAAGGCATCCCAGCCCAGTTGAACTCAAGCCCATAAGCCTGATGCTAGTCCATAAATCCCTCTTTTGACTCATGTATCTGCAGGCTGATACTGCAGAAAACTAAAGCAGAAGATTACAGGCCGATGGGTTCAGTCACATGGATCCAACATTGCTGGAAACGTGGCAGGGTGTCAGAAGCTCTCAGCCTTGGCAGCAGAGTCCCTGCAAGTGAAAAGTATAGTTGCAGAGAAAGAGAGAGAGAGCAAGAGAGCAGTTCCCAGACTCCCTCACTTTTATACAAAGGCCACACCCCAAGGACTCCATCCTATCCACATTCAACTATCACAGCTAATTTTTGTAACATAAGATTGGACAATATACACATAACCATTCATATAGCAAGGTAACTTCTAAACAGCAAATCATTCCTGGAAGGCTTTGGGCATGTGTATGTTTAAGGCCATGAACAATCATTTCACAACTGAGCTTAAAGCAAATAGAAAGAAGCTTCTTTAAGTTTTGGGAATATGGCTCTTAGCCACCCTTCAGGTATGAAAATTCATAGCTCAATTTTTAGTCAAATAATCACTTCTTACCATTATCATCAAGTTGATACCAACTGACAGTGATTCAATAGGACAGAGTAGAACTGCTCTGTGGGTTTCTGAGACTGTAACTCTTTACTGCAGGAGCAAGCTCCATCTTTGGCCTATCAAAGGGAATAGCACAAGTAAGGTGCACATCTCTTAGAATAACCAACCACTTGAGATAAAAAAGGCAGCATTTCCCTAAGGGAAAAGTTCAGAAGTGTTAGAAAAGAAAATAGGATGGAAACAGGAAACAGGGAGGTAGTGGGATAAGCAATGTTACATTGCTGGATTGCAATCCATGACATGAAACAAAATGTGCAGGAATCCTTGAGTGCGAAACTGACCTGCTCTATAAGACTTCATCCCATGCACAATAAAAAGTTTATGAAATAGGCTCCTTTCTTGAACAGAGGTTTTCAAAAATCCTGAATTTGGAGAAAAAGTATTCACTTTTTCTTTATTTAAAATGAAATTAATTTAAAAATTATAGAAAAAATTTAAAAATTATAATCAACATGTGTCTTAGGTTCCACACCAAAATTTCAACAACTAGTAAGTATTTGAGTCATGATAACATGAAGTACCTCATAAAAATTCATGAACTTAATTGAAAAATTGAAACTGAGTAAAATATAAGATGATTACAAAGAACACAAACTTCTTTTGCCTTAGAATAAGAAGCCTGCATAGGTCTGTCTAAATAAGATAGGCTAGACGAACAAACTGGAGGAGAAAACAATGGGACCAACAGTTCCGGGGGGACATGGGAGAGGGGGAGGTGGGGGGAA
>NW_022111321.1:9931803-9948205 GCF_000313985.2 Echinops telfairi | reverse complement strand
TTAAAAAAAAAAAAAGAAACCTGCATAAAGTTTGTCTGGGTCCAGAATCATCGGTGGGTCTCCAAGATCCATTGTATTGATTCTCTGTGTTAGGTGGGAAGTGTCATTTTGCAAATGGATAGCATTTGACAAAAAAATTAAAACCCCCAGTGGGAAGGGAAAAGCCCCTTCCATGGGACTGCAGTACAACTGGGGTTACCGGCCAAGAATGTTCACTAGCAGGGCGAAATGCCTGTCTGCACCACCCACACACCCATACGCTGCTGCTGAATTCTCAGAGGTTTGTGGATTGGCTCAATCTTGGCATGATTTGAGGCCCTGGGGATTCCTGGTAGGCCGCCGCTTCATTCGAAAAAGTAATTTTAGTTCAGAGATGATTTGAATAAAAACAAATGGGCCTGGGCATCTTGGTGGGCAGCATGGCAGGCTGTGAAGACTAGGAAAATACAGAGGAGAAATGCCCACGCAGGGTGGTCAAGGCCTTACTAGGAGGACTGAGCTCGAGGCAAAAAAGCTGGGCCGGATGTGCGTTTTTAGTAAAGTTTATTTAAAAGCACATTTTTCCTGAAGGTATTTGCTTGCGATGTCTTCTGCTGATGACTCAGAGCAGTTTCACCGAGTGCTCACAGAACAGTTTTTAAAGTTCTGAGCGGGGTGTTTAGGAATCAGAGCAGGGTGTGAACTAAAGACCCCAGCACTGAGGGAAGGATTTCTTTCTATAAAGGTAAGGACCCCTCCTTGGCAGTTCCAAATGAGACAGGCTGGCTCCCCACCACACTGCCCAGGCCCACTTCGAAGAACGGAGTAGCTGCATTCACCTTGCTCCTTCTGAGATCTGTGTGGCCGGGTGAGCCCAGTGGCATTTGGGTTTGGCAAACTTTCTCAAATTATTTTTCAAAAAACTTTAGGTTTGGCAAAGGCACATAGGATTTTTCTAAATGCCTTTTTTCCTTACTTGGGAACTCAAGGGTCCTTCAAGGAAAATTTAATCCATATGTTTCTGACTAATTTACTTTGAAGTCATCAAATGATGGTTTTGAAACAATGGATGCCCACACAATTCTTTTGAACTAGTTAATGAAATTGTCCCAGAGTCCTCACTCTGTCGCGTTCCCTTCCCTTCATCCAGAATGTAAACTTCTTATGGGTTAATCAAGCCAGAGAATTGGCAGCGGCACCTTTTTGTTTCCTGTCTAGAACCTTGTGCCTGTGAGGTTGTTCTAAGTGTTGCTAACCTCACAGCCCACGAGGACGGGATACCACAGTTGCTGTTGTCAAGGGCAGTGAATCCGTTCCCACTCAGAATGGCCCTGTGCACAGCCGACCCAAACGCGGTCCCCTCACTGTGCTTGGGCTCCTTGTGGCAACCTCCGTGACAAGCCACCATCTTCCTCTTTCTCACTGACCAAGCGTGAAGTCCTTCTCCAGACACTGGCTCGTCCTGATAACCTGCTCATGGTACACGAGACAGCCTCTCCCTTCCCACCTCTCTGGAACAATCCGGCTGTCTTTCAAGGGTTCTCATGAGGGAAATCGGGGGAGAGGACACACAAGGCAGGCAGTAGGAGCAGAGAAGAGGGTATTGGGTTTTGAGTGGCATGATAGGGCTTCTACGAGGAGCTCAGGGGATGCACTGGTTGAGTGCGTGGCTGCTAACCGAAAGACCCGCTATTGGAACCAAGCTGCCGCTCTGAGGGAGGAAGATGGGGCCGTCTGCTTGCATAAGATGACCACTTGTGGGCAGTTCTACTCTGTCCTATAGGGTCACCATGAGTCAGTATGCCTCAAAGGGCTTCCCAGGCTAGCGTCTTTATGGGAGTAGGTGAGCAGGTGTTTTCTGCCATGGGGGTTCCTAAGTGACAATTTTTCCAAGTGCAGCTGAGGAGTAGGACAGAGAAGTAGTTCTGCTTTTGAAGTATTCTGGGCACTTCTGCATGGCTCAGCAGGCCAGTCCGGAGCGCCACGTAATGTTGGAAAGGGTGCTGAGTGCACATCCAGCCCAGCTTTTTTGGCTCCAGATCAGTCCAAGTAAAACAACACTATTGGCACCAAAGAAAAGACAAGCTACCATCCAACTTCACTGGCCGCAACGTAACTCAGAAAAACATCCTCAGAACAGAGGCAAGCCCTAATTCAACCTTCCCTCTGAGTTACTCTAACGATATCACTCCTGCTCTCCTAGTCGGATGGATTAATGAAATGATATGACTTTGGATGATTCAGAGTGGTGATGCTATACCACACTCTGGGACACATTTTGTAATAGCCACAGTACATACATATAAGGAAAAACTCACGTTGAATTTTGCACTCATCGGATGCTTTTCTTAGTTGTATTTCATAAATAGTGTGTCCTGAAAAAAGTGGTGGAAGAAAACACCGGGAAAGAAGTAGGCTTCATATTCGTTGTGATACTAGGTGTCTAAATAATAACGTCAGGGCACTCCATTCCGTCTCCTCATGGACTCTGCCCTGGCTCTTGCTCTTTGCTACCCTGGTCACTGCCTTACACTCTGCAGTGCAGGGCATACGTCCACACGCTGTGGAAAGAATAAGGAGCCCTGGTTGGGGCAATGCCTAAATGCTAGGCTGCTAACCAAATGGTCCGCAGTTAGAACCCACCAGTGGCTCTAAGGGAGAAAAGAGCTGGCTGTCTACTCTCATAGCAATTACAGCCTAGGATATGAAAATAATAACTTATAATTTATCAAGGGTTCATGAATGTGCGTGGGTGGGGGAGGGAGGAAAAAAATATAGAGCTGATACTCAGGGCTCAAGTAGAAAGAAAATGTTTTGAAAAGGATGATGGCAACGTATGATTAAGTGTGCTTGATACAATGGATGTATGGATTGTTATAAGAGCTCTAAGAGTCCCCAATAAAATTATTTTTTAAGTTACAGCCTAGCAAAGTTCATGAGGCATTTCTCCAAGGATTGGAACTGACTTCACAGCACACACCAATAATAGGTCCTGGCCCTAGAAAAATGTCTACAGGCACGTATGTGTATGTGTGCATAATTTCCAGAAATTTGAGTACTCCCTCTCCCTCCACCAAATCTCATCTTTTAAAAATGCCAAACTCACCTCCATTAGAGTCCATTCTGACTCACAGTGACCTTAGACAGGGTAGGACTGCCTCTGTCGGTTTCTGAGACTGTAACTCATCAGGGGAGTGGAAAGCCTCATCTGTGTCCTGTGGAATGGCTGATGGTTTCGAACTGCTGACCTTGTGCCTAGCGGCCCAATGTGTAACCACGACAGTACCATGGCTCCTAATAATTGCCAATTTGGGGCTCTCAAATTACGTCCCTAGTAGTAATACAAAACAGGCATTCAGTACAGAATGCCAATCAATGCCACGGCCTGCACAATCTCTGTCCCCGTGCCATGGTACCACGCTGAATGTCTTGCCTGGCACAGGCAGAGAAGGCATTCAAGCCATGCTTGACGACCAACCCTTCCAGAAAGACCTGTCATGTCAATTAAGGCTAGGTAGGGAAGAAGGCCGGAGTTTGGGCTCGGGGTTGACCTATGAGTAGTGGGTGAAGAGTAAGAGAAGTGGCTGGCATAGTAAAAGTAGGATCATTATACACAGAAAATTAAAAGCTATTTACTCTTAGATCCCAGCCAACCGGAAAGGCTAGAAAGAAGAGTTACAGTTGTAAAGGACTCAGCCCCACGTGTCTGAAGCTCGGCGTGGCTGATCACGGCAAAAGATCAGATACTGTCAGTCACCAAAGCCTGCCAAGCTCTTTGTGGAAACCAGCCGACTAAAAGCCTGGGGGTCATAACGCCGGCATCCTGGGTGCATCCATCAGGGGCAGACTCTGCCCAAACAAACCCATCGCCCTGAGTCTGTTTCAGCCCCTGGGACCCCTGCGGGGCAGACGGCCGCGCCCTGGGATCTCGAGGTTGTGAGCGAGTCGAGTCGGAGTCAACGCGCTGGCAGCATTTGGATTTGGTTTTTGGAAGAAGACGACCTAAGGTCACTCGTCCTGTGCGCCTCCCACCCTCCTCGGAAGGCGCAGAAAGCCTGCTGGGTCGGGTGGCGTCACGCAGTCGCTCAGCTCAGTGACGGTCAGGGTCAGAGAAGGCCTTGGCTGGCTCTGCAGCCCGTCTCAGCCGGAGCGGCTGTGCCCACCTCCTGCCCAAACCAAATCCCTGACGTCACGACTGAAATAAGGCTGCCTGTGGAAAGCTAGCTTGGACAGTGAGCCAGAGACGTTGTCTGAACTGCCATTGTATTTACAGGGGAAAGTAAGCAACAGAATAAATCATCAAATAACACTCTCTTCTTTCTTACCTGCCCAGCTTGCTGTCTCCTTTGTGTTCAACACCGAACCCCCCCACCCTCCCCCCCACACCCCGATCTCTTTCTGAGTGTATTTCACCAAAGAAGTCGTTACAGCAATTTGGCATATAGATCCGCTGAAAAACGGATCAGCTGATCAGCTGTATTTGATCACGAGTGACAGGAAGCTTGTGTCTCCAATGTGACAAAAAGGGAGGGGACCGAGTCACTGTGGAGATAGGGAAGATGTCTTCATTTGATCTCTTCAATTTGGTCATTTGATGTCTTCATTGGCTTCCGCTTCAACGACAGTCTGTACCTACCCTCCTGCCGGTGGAAGCCAGAAGCCGTCTTGCAGCTCTCCTTCATGGAGCTCAGCTGTGTCAGCTGGGCACATGAGGGTCACGTCTCCCAGTAGGGTCTTTTCCCCCCAGGAACATTCTGGAAGAATGTCCTTTTGTTTGTGTAGATTAGGCAGGGCACACATAAGACTGAATTACCAAAGTAGAACATTTTCAAACTTGGAAGAAAAGAGCTAAAAGCTCCCCACCTCAATTTGCTGGATTATTTCATTGTTTGTCATGACACAAATATCCATGGTGCTAGCGAGTGAGGACGAGCCTGATCTATGATGCTTTTGTCAAAGTATGTGCTCATCATGGTTGGAACACTGATACAACGTGATCTAAATGACTGCTAGTTATTAGGATTTCGCTATCCTCATCTGGTTTCGGTTTCCTAGTTGCCTTTCCAGCTCTGAGCAAATGTAATGAGAAAGGAGAGGAAGAAAAACCACAATATGATTTGTGAATCTGATCTAGCACAGCCATCTAAATAAATTCACTTTCAGAGGACATAAAGGCTGAGGTATGATATGCTAAAAATTCACACATTACTCATCCAAGAATTAATACATGTTAATGTTAACGCTATGTTCAAGAGAGGAAAATTATTATTCCACCCCATCCTAGGACTCTGTGACAGCATCTGCATTAAGTAAACAGAGAGCAAGGAAGGAAGGAGGAAAAGGGAAAACCCGAAGATGAGCTGGAGGGATTAGGAAATGGGAGCCAAGATTTGGGGCAACCACCTCTCCTTTTCTTTTGCAAGGACCAAGATCTTCTCTGCCAGATCTTATCTCCCAGGATCCGAAGGTTAAGGATGACCGGGAAAGCCCCCAATCCATTTGCAGAGTCCTGACAAGGAATCCTCCATTGAATTCCCCCAGACTATTGGGCAGAATGCCTTGGCAAGTATATTACTGCTGATCCAGTTAGGTTAAAACGAAACACATTGTCATTTTTTCCCCTTTTGATCCGTTTTGAATTTGTTCTAGTTTCTACTACCTTCTGTTTTCTCTTGGATTAAAGTTTTTCTGTGTTTTATTTTGTTGTTGGTGGTGAGGCTCTTAAAAATGATTTTCTTTATATGAAATCCAGGGTAGGTGAAGCTTTAGCGACAGTAAATAGATTAATAATACCTTAAGGTTCCGGCAGGGGTGGTTGGTGGGTTCTAGGTGGGGAGCTAATTGGTGGGAAGCTAACTCTAATGGGTACAAGCATGAAGAACATGCTCTCAATCTGATTGTGGTTGTAATTACACAAGTACTTAAATATATTTTAGCCATTGAATTGTATGGTACATGAATAGTATGTCAATACAATCATTAATAAATAAATAAATGAAAACACCAAACAAAATCCTCCTGTGTTATTTTGTTATCTCCAACCTGGGACAAGGGCACCTGTTCTAGGTTTATTTGTTCAACTGTAAAAGTCCAACAATGGCAATGAGGACAGCTAGAACATGCTATGTGCCAGCAAGCCATGACATTCAGTATAGGCATCTTCTCTTATAACAGCCAGATATGGTAGGCTATATTATTGATACTGCTTTATCAAGAGGAAATCAAACTTGTAGAAGCTAATGACTTGCCCTAAGTCACAGTGTCAGTAAGAGGGCGGAACAGGAATTGAAAACCTGTTTGTGTCAGCACTTCCCCTTTAGTTTGCATCTCTCAGGACAGCCCCAGTCAGGTAACCACCGGAGAGAAGCACCCACAGGAGAGTAGGATGTGCCTTTCGTAGACCCATGTGCACCTCTCATTCTGCATACTTGGACAAAGCCCTTCAGAGCACTGAGGATGCGTCTCTTTCCTTGTCTGTGTGTCTACTTGTCTATCTCCTTTAGTCAACTGGAACTCCACAGTGAATTCATAGCACAAGTAGTGTTTGATATCTACAAAACCCCCCACTGCTATCGAGTGGATTCCAACTCACAGTGACCCTATAGGACAAAGAAGAACTGGCCCTTTGGCTTTCTGACACTATAATTGTTTCTAGGTATAGAAGGTCTCATTTTTTCTCCAGCAGAGTGGCAGGTGGTTTTGAACTGCTAATTTTGTGGTTATAGCAGTCCAATGCATAATGCACCACACCACTAGCGGTCTTGTTTGACATACCGTAGGTGTTTCATACATGCTTATTGGCATGTGCTCAAAATTATTACACACTCAGGGTGGATAATAATAATTAGGACTATGGTTTTGCTTAGTTAATTTTGCCTTCTCTTTCAGATGTTTAATAATTTGTTTGTAATTGCACACCAACTTTTAAAATGTAGGGAGGTACAGTTGCAAATGCAATTTGATGCATAATTGCCATTATTAGTCTTGGAATTTGCAAATTTAACTCTAATTTCAGAATTAGCTGTTGCATTGTATTGAAAAGAAAAGGAAACGTTTTAATTTAACATTTTAGTAGGAAGGGTATGCATACTTACTAACTTCATTATAAAACTATCATCAAGTGTTTTTTAATATCTATGCTACAAAATATAATTAGCATTTTGATGGAAGCTGTTGTAGTGCTATTTTACTAGAAACTTATTTTACACACTATCCCATTGTACTTAACTCAGTCCTCGGATGCCCTCTAGTGGTAGTAAACCGAAGGTAAATAATAAAACGAAGCAAACATCACTCACTGTGATCATGAGGTGTCGATAGGATTAGGTATCAGGCATCAAAGAACAAAAAAATCATATCATTGTGAATGAGGTGGGGAGTGCAGAGCGGAGACCCAAAGCCCATCTGTAGGCCACTGGACATCCCCTTACAGAAGGGTCACGGGGAGGAGATGAGCTAGTCAAGGTGCAGTATAACACAGATGAAACATACATACAACTTTCTTCCAGTTCTTTAATGCTTCCCACCTCCCCACCTCCCACTATCATGATCCCAATTAGCTTACAAATCTGGCTAAACCAGAGGCTGCACACTGGTACAGATAGGAAGTGGAAACACAGGGAATCCAGGACAGATGATCCTTTCAGGACCAGTGGTGAGAGTGGTGATACTAGGATGGTGGAGGGACGGTGGGGGTAGAAAGGGGGAACCGGTCACATGAATCTAATATAACCCCCTCCCTGGGGGATGGACAACAGAAAAGTGGGTGAAGAACAGTGTAAGACATGACAAATAATAATAATTTTAAAAATTATCAAGGGTTTGTGAAAGCGGGTGGGAGGGAGGGCGGGGAGGGAGTGGGAAAAATGAGGAGCTGATACCAAGGGCGCAAGTAGAAAAAAAATGCTTTTGAGAATGAAGATGGCAACACATATACAAATGTGCTTGACACACTGGATGTCTGTACGAACTGTGATGAGTTGTAAGAGCCCCCAATAAAATGATTAAAAAATGCTCTTTTAAACCTTCTGTAGTCTTGCTATCAAGATAACTTCTTCACCGCCCTATCAAACGTAGCATATATGTGATTCAGAAATGTTATTCTTTTTCAACATCTCATAAGAAATTGATATGAAACCTGTTCTCTCAGATTTGTATGGAACTAAACTATATTCCAGTACTCAACACCTCTGGTGTGGTTCTAGCTTATCCGACAGGACAAAACCAACTTTGTTTGAGTCTATCAAAGTAAATGTGGCACCCTTTAAAAAATATCCCATAGTATTAAGCTATTTATATAAAAGAATATGCACACACACATACACACACTGATCATACTAATACCAGGATAATTCAGATTTTTTTTTTCAGGGGAGAGCGCGAACACAGTCTCCCACTACCACGAATTACGCAGTCGAGTTTCCCACATTTGGGGAGATCGCAGGGGTCAGCACATCCGGAGTGCAATGGATAAGCCTCGCCCTGGGAAAACCACCTTCGTGATCATGGTATCTCCCCTGCCAGCTAAGTATGATAATTCTGATTCTGATGACAGTTTTAATTTCGTGAATAGAAAAAAATCATTTGAAATACTTAAAAATATAGAAACGCAAAACTCAAGAATACTTTCCCCACAAGATGTCACTATGAGACTGATGAAACATTGTTACAGACACACTTCTCTGTGATCTTATTAAAAATTAAAAAAAATTTAAAAGGCCCACATGAAGGCACCTAGTTATGAATTTAAGCACACACGTAAAACACATAAATTCATAGGCATCCAACATTTGATATTTAGATGTATCTATATATATATAGCAACTATAGGATTATTTAGATATTCATTGACATCTTCATTACATACATCCAAAGGAAGGTATAAAACTGATCATGTAAAAATCCATGTAAGGGTAGTAGTTGAATTTATTCATTCCTAGAAAAATATCCTAAAGGTGTATGGTAGGCCACTCTCTAAGTAGGTGATACATTTGTGGGTGGTCCCTGATTGAATTTACACACTTACCTGTATGAGTGTTGGTTAAAGGAAGCGTGTGGAATGAGTGATCTCTAAGCGCTGAACCACCTGAACCTTCGTGCCTGTTATTTCTGCTTTAAGTAAGCCTGAGGTTAAGAACCACGATATCCTACAGAGGTCAAAAGCCAGCTGAACCACCTGCATAACCTCTGGCAAGTTAATTAACCTCACGGATCCTGCTTCATTATCTATAAAATGGAGATAGAAATCCCTATCTCATTGGGGTTGTTGGGAGGGTAGATTGGGACAATGAATGTAAAGCACTTGAAACAGAAGAAATCCTCACTATAAAGATAGTAATTACTATTTTTGCTCGAGAGAGAAATTCTAATTAGAATCACATGTTACTTTTTGGTCACAGTCCTTCATGTATGAAAGACCCGAGTTTGGTTCCCAGAGATAGAATTCTCAAATAATAAAATTTAAGCATATGTGCACAAATTTGGACAGTTGTGATAATTGATACTCCATATGGCCTCTAATTAAGGTTGTGTTTGCTAAACTCAACTCTCTGTTTGAAGAGTGAACAGAGGCCTGGCCCTCTTTCCTGGAATGATTCTCTTCTGCCAGCGACAGTAACTGAAGTTTGCCTTAAGTATGGCAGCTGTACATAGTTAAACATCATTTGGCCTATTGTTAGGCAAACTGTGGGATTTCTTATCCCCTTCCGTTACTTCTGCTATATATTAATCTCTCTTTTTTTAATGCTTTCAATAGCTTCCCATGGAAGACATCTGCAGCTTGCTCGATCAGGCTGGAATCAGTCCCAGATGTCAGAACCAGGATCGTCTCATCACTAGCTCATCAGCCACACTTTACGAGGGAGCAATCGGAACACCAGGGTGGTGAAATGACCTGACCGAAGTCGTACAGCTGCTATGCGATGGGGCTGGGGGAAGGATTCAAGGGGCCTCATTCATTGGCAGGCACAATGGATGAGCAGGACTCCCCAGTGCTCTCAGAACCAGGCTGACCTTCCTCAGCCCAGGGGCTTCAAAGGCTCAGGTGGGGTTGGTGGAGAGCTGAACCACAGAACTCCTGAACTGCTCATCCAAATTAGTCAGGTTTTCCCAAGGGCTAGGAAGAGTTTTCAAGCACCACCCCGCCCAAAAATAACCAACCAAACAAAACAATTCTGTTGTTGTTGGATATCTCTCAATTTTTATTTGAGGGTGACTAAGTACCCAAACAACAACAACAACAACAACAACATTGCCACTCATTTCTGTAGGATGGCTTGGCTTTTGGGCCACTCTATGCTGATGGGGACTAGGACGTTTCAAGGACATGTGGCTTGACACTCCCGCTTCTCAAAACTGTGGTTTGGGGACCAGCAGCGCCCAGGAACTTGTCTGAAATGTGGAATCCCATTCTGAACCGACGCCTGCATTTGAACAAGGCTCCCAGATGACTATCCCACAGAGACAAGTTTGAGAGGCAGCGTATTAAGCCCCCAAGAAAGAACCGTCTTGCAGTGCTCAAAATCTGTTTGAATTCCTTCCTCATGCTCTGGTTTGGTTTTCCCAAGGGGAAAACAAGAAAAAGCCTTGGCACAGATGACAACAATTTATTTGGAACTTCACGAGTGATCGCTTTCTTCCCCTTTCTTAGATTTTTATTGACTCTCACGTGCGTGGCAAGGAATTCGTTTAGAAAGAAACAAACAACTGGACAGAAATATGCTTGACTGCATTTTTTAATGTATAGGAAGAACATGAATTCATAAGAGAAAAGTTGGATGACAAATATAGAAAGAAGAAAAGACACACTTGTGAATGCACCATGACAACTACTCTATCATCTTGGTATGGTGTTTGCCAGCTTCCCATAGGTGGGTAGCTTCAAAAAGTTTGTGGAACAATTGAATTAAGGGCTAAATGGAATTTTCCCACAGGCTATTTGAAGCCCCACTGTGCCAACACACACACACACATATGAGTATTTAATATTTTGAATAAGCAACACATTCACATGGCATAACATATACAGCTAAAAAGCATTTAATGAAATTCCTTTGTCCATCTCTGAATCTCATCTTTCCAGGTCCATCCCATCCCGATAGATGACTACTTTTATTCATTTTTGTGTTCCCTTCCAGAGATATTTTTTATGCATAACCAAGCAAATAGAAATATGTATTCTTTCTTCACTTTTAACACAGACGGTAGCTTATTCTACGCAGTTTTGCACCTCATGCATGTGTTCACAGCTATTAAATGGTCCACAATCGCAATGCATTCTGTAAATTGTGTTTTCACTCCTTATTTTACCATGTTTTTACAGTTTTCATAAATGTCATTTGAAATGGTCACACTGTATTTCATTGTAGGTATTTACAATAATTTATTTAACTTGTAGGGGTTCCTGAGGCACATTTGGATTTTCCCTTTAATTTTTTTTTTTGTGCCATAACAGAGACCATTCATGGTGAAATCCTTACTGCCACTCGGTGCTCACTGGGTGGAGATTGAACAGACACATTGACACCCTGCTGACAGGATCCTAGGGCAGCCCAGGTGCTTTACCGGCTTGAGTTGTTTAACAGTTTTTCTATTTCTGTTGAGTACCTTGTAACTTACTAAAATAATGTCCCTTTTTTCTTACGGTAGAAAGAAGTATTTATTGCTTGCAACCCAAAAAAGGTACAGCCAACATGTCAAATAATTGGGAAGAGAGAAAAAGATTGTCCTTCCAGGTGAGAAAGTGCTAACTCCATATATCATAGGAATCAAATGGGATCACCTAACAAAGAACGGAAGTGGGAGAACAAACAAAACAACAAACAAGCCTCCTAAGATCGAGAAAACATTGCAGGAACTGATGTCGTGAGACACTCAGACTTTGCGTACATTGCCCTCCTTTGTTTCAATCTTGCAATGCACTTACAATTCCTGATAAACGGACAAACTCACACACCTCGGCTGGGTGCCTTTGGTGTTGCTGTTCGGGACGACCTCGATGGTTCCTACTCAAAGTGAGTCCATGTACAACTTCATGACATGCTGCCGGGTCCAACACCGGCCACACTCCTTTGGATGTTAGAACTGGACCCACATCCATAGGCGGGACAGAACTTGCTCAAATTACCTGCAGTAGGAGTGTGAACACACCTCCAATCGGACAACCAATGCCTATCTCAAGCTGGATTTCTCCGGAAGATCCACTTCCCCAAACCTTATCAACAAAACACCCTTTGACCTGTTGCTCAGGGAAGCAGATTTTGTGGGACAAGGTGCACTCTGTTTCCTTGGTAATCAAAACTAAACCAAATGTCACTGCTTTCAAGTAAACTCTGACTCAGCGTGATCCTAGAGGGCAAGTAGGACGACTACAGTGGGTTTCCCGGGTTGCAAATCATTACAGGAGCAGAAAGCTGGTGGGTTTAAACTATTGCCCTTACCTCTGGTAGCCCAACACGTCATCCATTACACCATCCGGACTCCTTCCTTGGGTACTCGCATTCAGAACATGATCTTGGTCTCCCTTCTGGCCCTGATATCGGAATTGGTGGAACCGTCACAGGCTGCCTGAAACACCTGCATTAAGCGAACAGAACATCAGTATAAAGAACAACAGAGAGGGCTCAGCATCACGACTGGGAAGAGAAGCGTTGTCAGGGTTTCGGAGCCTAATCAGTAATCAGTTGCCTTTGAGTTGGTTCCAACTCATCATGGGCCCACGTGTGTCCGAATAGCACCGAGCTCATTTGCAATGACTGCTTTCTGGGAAGTTGCTCTATAGGATTTTCTTCTCAGATGCCGTGGAGGGGAGAACTTCCTATTTGTTAGCTGCTGACAGCATGAGGTGTTCGCACCAATCCTCTAAAGCTGGGAGGAAACTCCAACAGCTCAGAAAGCACTGGCTTCAGGGGAAGGCACACCGCCTACCTTCTCTCTTTAATAGACTTGGAAAGAACTGGACAAAACCAGTGCTCAATCAGAAACTGGTTGAGACAAATTCACCAACCGGAGCAAAATCATCGTCCCATAGATTTTCTTCAGGCAAATTCTCGAGCAGAAGGCAGACCGGCCACTGTAAAGACTGAAAGTCTTGTGCTTTGTGAGGGTAGCAGACATACATCCCGCGGGGAGCACGCACGCGTGTGGCTGAGTGGAAACAGTGGGAGACCATGAATCCTTTGCTAAGGAGAAGTGAAACCTGTCGTCCACTCAAAACCAAGATCAAAGTCAGCCTAGCAAATTCAGTGTCCCAGGACTTAGAGGAAAATTGAAACTTTACTTCTTTTTTGCCTGGATTCCTAATGGGAAGAGGCCTCAGGAAAGATGTGTAGACTGGAAGAATATGTATGCTAACTAGCATCTTGAAAACCGAACTTGTCAGTTACACGCTTGTAAGAAACGTATTTCCCTCCTTTAGCCTTCATATAGGAGCTTTGATAGCAGAGTGGTTACACAGTGTGTTGCTAACCCCCAGGTCAGTAGTTCGGAACCACCAGCCGCTGCAAAGTGGAAAGATGTGCCTTGCTACTCCTGTTGAGATCCAGTCTCTAAACGCCCCCGGAGCAATTCTACCCTGTGCTACACAGTCACCATGAGTCGGAATCGGCACCACGGTGGTGAGAATGCACACGGACCTGGTCAGACGGAATACACAGTATTCAAATTCACTTCTGAAAATTAACCAATAAAAACCTTTCACTTATTTTTTTAACGTATTTACATTACCAATGAACATTTCTAGATCAAAACAGAGCATTTTTGCATCCTCGAGGGCAAGATTTCAGGAGAGATTAAACACTAGTGGAGGTACCTGCATTGTAAAGTAGAGAACCCTAAAGGGGATGAGCCACCCTCAGCGCAATGGTTTGGCATGCCGATGGAATAATGGATTCCAACACACTGGCCATGGTGTGTGTGACCAGGACTCAGAGATAGTTACATTTTTTATACTGGTCATGGAAGCAGCTGGCATCACCGGCACAATTTCATAGATTTCCTGCTGGGATTTGACCACCCTTCTAGTTGGCTCTGGATAATTTTAGATATCTATAATTGTGTTAAGTGTTTTACATGATGCATAGCAAATCTGCAATGTTGATAAAACCTACAAGGGGGTTTCCTAAAGTTGGTGGGAAAATGTCATTATTTTTCAATGGATTAAAAAAATCTTCCTGATTCTGTGAATTTTTGAAATCCTCTTGCAGTGATGTGGAATTACTTGTTATAACTCTTCTACCCCTGGCACTTGTGATGCTCACCAAATAACTGGGTAGGAGTGTGAAGATGGACTGTAGAGACCTCTAATATGAGAGGAATGGCTGGTTTTGCTGTCTCCTGGGTATAAAGTAAGGCATTTCAGAAGCAATCAGGAAGAATGCCATGACAACCAAGAAAGAACGGTGGGTGTGATGAAAGTTGTAGTGCAGTGAAATTGCCTGTTATGGCCCTTCGGTCTATAGTTCTTTTTGTTAGGTACCATCGAGTCGGTTCCCACCCATAGTGACCACATGTTCAACATAACCACACACTGCAGGGTTCTGTGCCATCCTTCCCAATCTCCCTAAGCCTGAACCCATTGTGGCAGCCACAGTGTCAAACCATCTCGTTGAGGGCTGTGCTCTTTTTCATCGTCCCTCCACATTGTCAGGAATGATGTCCTTATCCAGGGACTGGTCTCTTCTGACAGTATGTCCAAAGTATGTAAGATGAAGTCTTGCCATCTTTGCGTCTAAGGAGCTCCGGTCATACTTCCAAGACAGATCGGCTTGTTTTTTGAGCAGTCCACGGCTCTTTCAATATTCTCCAGCACCACAGTTCAGATGCATTGATTCTTCTTTGGTCTCCCATTCCCAATGTTCCACTTCCACATGCATATGAGGCCATAGGGAATACCGTGGCTTGAGTCAGCCTCCTTTTGGTCTTCACAGTAACATCCTTGCTTTTCAATTCTCTAAAAAGGTCTTGTGCCGCAGATTTACCCGATGCAACATGTTTTTGTGGCAGTTGCTTCCATGAACATTATTGTGGATCCAAGTAAGACAGAATACTTAAAAACTCCAAACTTTTCTCCATTTATAATTATGTTACCTATTGGTCCAGTTGTGATGATTTGGTCTCCTTGACATTGAGTTGTAATCCATACTGAAGGTTGCAATCCTTGATCTTCATCAGCAAATGCTGTAATTCCTCCTCACTTTCAGCAAGCAAGATTGTGCCATCTGCATATGGCAGGTTGTTCATAAGCCCTCTGGGTGCCACATTCTTCTTCATATAGTCATCTATAGGTTTTCTGATGATGCTCACCATACAGAACAAGGATGCAGAGAGCATGTAACTCTGACACACACCTTTCCTGATGTTAAACCACGAAGTACTCCCTTGTTCTTTTTGGACAATTGCCTCTTGATCCATACACAGGTACCACATGAGCATAATCAAGTGTTCTTGAATTGCCACTCTTGTCTAGATTATCCATAGATCGTTAGGATCCACACAGTCAAATGCCTGTGCACACTCAATAAAACACAAGTAAACATTTTTCTGGCATTTTGCTCTGAGCCAAGATCCATGTAACATCAGCAGTGACATCCCTTGTTCCACGACCTCTTCTGAATCTGGCCTGAACTTCTGGCAGGTCCCTGTCAATGTACTGCTGCAACCATTGTTGGATCATCGTCAGCAAAATTTTACTTATGTGCAATATCAATAATATTGTTCTATATAGTTTGAGCATTCTGTTGGGTCACCTTTCTTTGGAATGAGCATAAATGTGGATCTCTTCCAGTTAGCTGGCTAAGAGGCTTTCTTCCACATTTCCTGGCATAGACGAGGGAGTGCTTCCACAGCTTCATGAGCTTGCTGAACCATTTCAATTGGTATTCCATCCGTTCCTGGAGCCATGTTTTTTGGTTAATGCTTTCATCGGTTTTTGTAACTCCCACCAAGTGACTGGGTGGAAGGATGCAAGTATAGAAGAGTGTAACTCATATATTTGTCAGTGTTGCCATTCAACTGGGAACAAAATGAGAATCAGGAAGAAAGAATCCCCGAACCATCAAGAGAGAAGAGCCACCAGTGAAGCCCATGTGAGATCCCGACGTGAAGTGGTGGCAGCAGCAGATGCGGCAGAGGCTGCAGCACTGAGATCATGTGAGAGAACAGATGGGCCATGGTGAGACCATGAGACAGAGTGGGGAGCTTCCTTTCCCATGGAAGGAGTAAAGCTTCCTTGGCCAGGAAGCTGGTTTGCAGATTGGGGTTCCCTTTAAGCATTCCTCAGCACTAAAAGAGCAGTGTCTCACTAACAGGGTAGAAGTCAAGGAGCTGCATGCCTGAGAGGCTGAGGATTAGAGAGAGACATGCCAGAGAAGAGGCTCTGCTGTGAACAACAGAACTGTATCCTTTATGTTTTCTGATCTTGACTTGC
>NW_022111321.1:9927599-9929152 GCF_000313985.2 Echinops telfairi | reverse complement strand
GTTTGTCATTCTGCAGGATATAAAATGAGCCATCTCAGGAGCATAGAGGGATCTCACTACCATCTAAACAGCAGAGCCAAGAATGAAGCTCATCCTTTGTGTCCTGAGATCCCAGTGCACCCCAATGCCTTGATTGGGGAATCGGAGCTGCAGTGACAGAGAACTGGCAGACGAGTGGCAGAACATGGAACACCGCAGTAGGATGCCTGGCTCACAGATTGAGTACAGTGGAGGCTTGCTTGCAGTGTAATCTAAGCACATAATTTGGGGGACTAGCTTTGCCGACTCGCAGAGCTAGAGCTAAATACCCTTGATCTGAGGCTGTTGGTGGAATGGAGTGCCCTTTGAGCATTTACCAGAAGCACTAAGGAAGTATTGAAGCCTTGCCCGAGGAGAGCAGAGGCTAAGGGTCCTCGTGGCTGAGAGGGGCCAAGGACAGAGAGGTGTTCCTGATGAGAAGAACTGTATCTTGAGGATTTCTAGCCCTGAATTATAGCCTGCTCACTTCCTGAAGAAACCTTGTAGTGGAGAGTATTGTCAGTAAGCTCTGCATAGCCATTGCAATGATGTAAAGAGTGCTATGGGAGGGACAACAGGTGGCAGAATTGGCAACCGTTGGAGAGTGGAGGTGTGTCCGGTCTTTGCTCCATAGGGATTGGCCTGCAGCTGATACTGAGTTTGATTCTGCTCCTGCTTGTGTGAAGCCAGAGCAGGGCAGACATGGTGTCCACACCTCCTTTATAGCATCTATATTATTTTCCAGAGGAATAAGGAGAGAGAAACGCCCTGAACACCAGAACAATTTAGGATGGAGATTCTGTAAGTTGGTGCAAGTTGCTGGATGTCTACGAGATAAACCTATGTGGGGAAATGCCATTTGGGGGATATATATATTAGTGTTATCTGAAGGAGTGGGAAGGAGAGGGATGAATAATTGACCCTTCCCATTTTTACTTTTCACTGGTTTCTCCTGCAGGCCAATAAAGTTGCCTAAATACGAAACCTAGGCACTAACTCGATTTCTTGGCAGATGTGGATACTATTCTAAAGGGACACATCTGAATAGCATCACCCAAATCACTCATTTCTATTCTCCATCCCCTAAGCATGTCTTAATGCAACACGACAACATTACCATGTGCAAGTTTACAGAGCTCTCTGTAATAGCTCTTTTGCTGTTTCAGCCCTGGGTGAACCTCCCTTTTAGCAGACTTACTATATATTTCAATGGGAGTAAATTTACCAATTGGGGATGGGTTTGGAGTATTTTTGCCTTACAAGAAATAACTCTTCAGTTTACAATTAGACTAACCATGCAATCCCTCTAACATCAAATCTCCCTCAGAATAGCTTAAAAAATCAAATGCTACAAAATTGGTCCAAACACACATTTCCAACGACTTAGAGTTCACTCTGATGATACCAGAGATAGTGTAGTGAGAGACCCCATACGGAGGTGCCTCAATATAAGATTAGCCCCATCTTTGAAGAAGTTATTAGGGGGAATTGTGGTCTCACACAAACAGATAGATACTATCATTCAAGAAAAGCCC
>NW_022111321.1:9884525-9926360 GCF_000313985.2 Echinops telfairi | reverse complement strand
AGAAAACAGGTAAATGGAAAAGAAGAAAATAATTCACCAGGGCACTAATTAGGGTTAGCAAGATAGGTCTCTCTTTCTCCAAACATGAGATCACACTGTACTTAGTGGTTGTGTCCTGCATTTTTCTTTGTGAGAAACTATGAACATATATTTTTAGTGGTGTGATCTCTGAGGTGTCCTATTAATGTAATGTTATTCCCTCGTGTTCTACTCCATCCGTCATTAATCACAGTTCCCTTCCTGCCCTTAATGCATCGCTACCATTTATTGTACCTGCAGGATCCGGCCAATGGTGCCAGTCCTGTGTGGGACATAGAGAAGAAATGGGCCCACCTAAAGAAAAAAGTTAGGCTTAAGAATGCAGCTCAACATAGTAACAAAACGACAACGTCAAACACATGGGAAACATGACACAGCCTTCCTCCCTCGCTTCCCTCAAGTACCTCGGAAAGATGCAGAGAGGCCAGGATCGGTGCTCTTTCCCTGTGGAGAGCAAAATCTGAATCCTGAAGGGGTAGCCTTTCCTGCGAGAGATGCAGCCTGCAGAGTACAGTTGGGTTTCACTACATTTGTGATCTGACACGAGGACCAGTTCACACTCAAAGCCACTGTGGTATAAATTTATTCACTCGGACACAGGCGTGCCCGGCAGAGTTGTAGGCTACTGGGGTGCAGATGTTCTCCAGGGACACGCAAGCTTCAACTTTGTATTCTCTCTCTAGTTCCAGTGAACTGTGGCCTGAACTTTGGCTCCGTAAACAGCATCTGTTGTTTTAAAACACACACCTTTCAGGGTTTTCTAGTTTATCTATAGGTTGTATAGCCACCACCACGATCTAATTTCCGATCATTTAATCACTTCAAAAAGAAGCCGCATTCATACCCACTAGAAGCCACTCCCAGTTCCTTCCTGGCCAGCCCCTGGCAACCATTCATCTACATTTTGTGTCAGTGGATTTGCCTGTTATAGATGTGCTATATAAATGGAATCATACAACCTTTAGCCCTTTGTGAGTGATTTCTTACACTTAGCAAAATACTTTCAAAATTCTTCTACATTGTAGCCGGTGTCAGTACTTCATTCCTTTTTATTCCCCAGCAATATGCCATTATCAGGTTAAACTTATTCATCAGTTTATTTATCCACTCATTACTTGATGGGCCTTTGGGCTATTTCCACTGTTCACCCATGATGAATAATGCTAATGGACACATTAGCATAATGTGAACGTGCATTTCCAGTTCTCTTACAGAATCTTCTGTTTCTGAATATTTCTTAAATGACAATGCATGCGGTGCATTTTTTTAGTGTAAAAAGGTAGAGGCTTTCTTCATTTTGCTGATCAGATTGACCGACAGCCACATGGACAACTCAGCCTTGAGAAACAAACAAACAAGCCAAGATTATTTGCCTCCTATGGCCTCCTGGATTCCATTAAAATCTTATCATGGGTTAAATAAAACTGAGTAGTCAGGAAGCATAGGAGAGTGTTTGACGGCTTCCTCATCTGGCAACCTGGATTACCAGAGGTTAGTTTGTGTCCTACTTTTTTTGTCCAATACATGAACTTCGGATGCCTTTCAGAGGCACTATTTGGAAGTAACTAGTGCTACTATTTCTTCGTATGTTCTCCTCTAAGAAAATTCGATTGCGTTAAAACTTTTATTTGTTTCTCTGGGGAAAAAAGAGACTCAATCCTAAAGCTAGGTTCCAAGCAGGCACGACCGTTTGTTTGATTCTGAACTCAAGCAGAAGTAGCTGGACAGGAGGCAGAGAGGGAGCGCGGCAGCGTGGACCTCAAGGGGCCTAAGGGGCAATAGCCGGCTTAAGTACATGGAAGGCCCGGGGAAAGGGGAGGAAGAAGAGGAGCAGAGCTATGGACGTCTGAGGTGACACGGCGGTGGCAGAAGTGACCCAGAGCCCGGGGATGTTGGAAGCGGAGCGAGACAAGGGCAGTGCAGAGATGAAGCAAGTGGGGGGAACCCCCCGCCCCGAGGGCACGACTGTGCAGGCCAGTCTCCATTAGCAGAGTCTCGGTGGATGGTCGTCTGTCCAACCACCTTTATTTGTGACCACCACGATTGCCAGATGCAACGTGCTCGGCTTCAGAGGTGAGGGTGTATCAGTAGAAATCTAAAACGCCTTGTTCCACTCAAGAGAAATTAGGAGACAAAATAGCCGTCAATGGCGGTCATGCTTTCTCTACCCTGAAAGATGTGAAAAGACACCTTTTACAGAAATAGTATGGTGACTTTCAGTTTTAGCTTTTTCCAGGTGAGCTGTCGATGAGTATGTGGTCTGAAGCGGGAGTTTTGGGAAGTGCAGGCTCCCATGGGCGGTGTCGTTCTTTACCTTCCACTCTAGTACTGACCATCAAATTAAGGCATTTCTGCATCCCGTAGGCAGGCACATTTCCCTCTCATTTCGCTGGCCACTCCCTGCCAGTCAACATACCCTCGGGAGCCAGCACAGAGCAGGCGGTTCTGCGTGGTTAGAGAAAGAATGGTGCCCCCTAAAGGGACATGGAGAAGTGAAAAAGCCAAACAGGCCCACACAACACATTTTAATGGCATGGAACTGTGGGAAAACATCCGAAGGTAATGAACACTTAGCAAAGGGGGGTGGCGATTAGAAGTGGCCACTTTAGAAGAGAGAAATAAAAAGACACAGGGGCTTTGCTTTTAGTTGTAAAGGCTACTGAAGCCCCCAAACCAAACCACACCAAACCCCTGCCTTCAAGTCGATGCCATCACGTAGGCACCTAGCACAGCGTCGAACTACCCCAGGTGGGTTTCTGAGACTGTCATTCAGGGGAGGAGGAAGCCTCGTCTTTCTCCCTACGTAAACCCAGATCAATGGCAAAATGAAACAAGGTCTTGGTACATCAATGCCTGGCATGCTGTCTTAAGACACGTATTATCCCAGCAATTCTGTGAAGGCCACTCTGTTGTAGTCTGCTTATGCTCATTTACATGAGAGTGTATCTCCGAGGTGTGTCGCCATTGGGGCTCACTCTCTTGAAGGCGTGATGTTTTATTATTTTTCAGAATATGAGACCCAGGGATGTTGAGCCTACAGGGAAGGAAAAATATAACAAGGGCTTGGGGGGGAGGGAGTTATTGAGGGGTGGGAGAAGGCAAGAGGGAGATGATGTCAAAAAATCCAGGAAGGAAAAGGGTGTTTTGGAAAACATGGACGAGTATGCAAGAAATTGTACACTTAGGTTTGACATGATTGAATCATGATATGACATATGAATTGACTCCCAAATGACGGCAAAGTAATTAAACAAAATATAAATAAATGAAATAACTGCATAGATCCAGGAATGGGTTTGGAGCGCGCACTAAATCCTAGCTCCTTCTTAAGAACAACCAGTTCTTTCATCATGACCCTGCTCTACACTCACCTCCATGAAATGACCACTGAAAATAAGGGTGCTACAGCAAAGTCTGGTAAAGAAAGCAAATGGTGCCTGGCTATCAACTGGAATAGTGTCTGGGGGTCTTAAAGGCTTGTATTCAACAAGCAGCCATCTAAGTAAGCAGTCAATTACGTCTACCCGGAAGAAGCACACCGGCTTGTGCTATCCAAAGATGACAATGACAAAACTCGAATATGGCGAGGAAAAGTATCAGAGCAAAAATTTATGAGCACCCAACTGTGGAGGGCGATGGGGGTGGTGGGAGCCCACACTCATCTGCAGAGCAGCGGGTCAGACCTAGCCACTGGCAGATGCACTCTAGCCACAGGCAAGAGTCTCCATCAGCCTTACTATCAGCAGAGACCATTGTAATCCTGAATATGCTGGCCCTAACACGGCACTTGGCCAGTTGACTAACCTACAGACACAACTGGAATTTGTTTGGGGTGCTAGTATTTCTTACTGGTTCCATGACAGAAATTTCTTCCCTGGCTCTTTTATTCTTGTGGGTGGTCTTTTCCTTCTTTTGCATTATCAGTATTGTTGACTATACACTATTATGTTTTAACCCTTACCACCTTAGCATGGTTTTGTTTTTGTTTTCTGTTGGGTCTCCCAGCTCTGAAGCACAGGAGGAGTGGATGTATAATGGTAATAATGGATATAAGGGGATATAGGGAACACAGGGGAGGGGTGGGGAGATAGGGAGGGAAAGGGGATTTGGGGATTAATTAATGAAGATGGGAGGGTGGAGGGAGCACTAGAACAGATTATGATTGCATAAATCATCTTAAAGACGATTTAACTATGGGGGGAGGGATGCTTTAAAATTGATGTGGGGCTTATTGTACAATTCTATGTCATATGCTTGCAAGATTAAACTATTGAATAATATGATATGAAAGTTACTTGCCAATCAAACTGTTGGGAGGAAAAATAAAGAAAAAATGAAGTAAAGCAAAATTATTGGATGAGTACATGGCAAAGGGTCATTCTTTCTTTCCTTCTCTCTCCCCCCACCCCAGTACTTGGTATAGATACTACCTGAGATAAGGGGTACTTGCTAAGCAACATGAAGCAGAGTTATATTCAATTATATTCAATATTCAATTTATTAATAATTAGTGTTTAATTAACAGCAGGTTTATTCCCTACTCCACTCTTTTCTTCTTTCTTTTTCTTTTTGTTGTTAAGAAAATATGCAGCAAAACAAACTCCAATTTAGCAATTTCTACCAGGATTTTGAAGCAGTTCGTCTCCCTCCTGAGAATTTGCAATTCTGCTCCAGAGATACTGAATCAGCATTTACATTTTAACAAGACCTTCAGGTGATTCTTAGAGATCCCCCAGTGATTTTTAATAAACGTCTTATTGGGAATCAAGTGAAGTTTTACAGAGCAGATCACTTTTCCTTCATAATTCATATCTGTTGTGTTTCATCTCATTGATACCCTTATCGAGAGTGAAATCACGTATCCCACTTCCTCCCTGTGTTTCCTGTTTCCATCCCTAAACCATCGAGATTTTGTGCTTGGCTAAATGCTGTCCTTTTGTTCTCAAACGGTTGATTCATCTGGGTGTGTGCGCTTCACCAGTGTTATTGTTCCCTCATAGACCGGTCTGCTGTTTGGCTGAACACTGACCCAAGGTGATGAACCCAGTTGCAGATCTGACAGGTGTCCAAGGGCCATAGTTCCCAAGGTTCCCATTAGCTCTGATTTAGCAAGTAAACCTGGTCTTTCAAAAATTAAACCAAAAATGTTTAATGATTTTGAGTTCGCATTTTTCTTCCATTCTCTCTAGCACCTTCTAAGGTGATCCCTTCCAGAGCAGTTGATAGTGGTACCTGGGCACCAATGAGTTCTACTAGTCTCCGGCTGTGGAGACTGGGGTTTGCGGGTCCACTAGTCCATTGGCTTGATTGTTACCACGGGTCTTCAATTTTCATCATGCTTCCATCTTCTGGACAAAGAGAGATCAACAGATACGTCGTAGATGGTCCCATGTGAACGCTGAAGTCCCCAGTCACTGCTTACCCAAACATTGCATTAATTTAATTTCAGAGATTTGGCTTGATTTTGTAATGTTTAAAATGCCTGGAGAAATGTGGGTACATTTAAGAACAAAACAATATAAACCAAAAGGCAGTCATTATTCAATGTTTTATTTCACAGAGATCAGGTACAGTTATTTCTTTTTACGTTGTTGTTAATGGCTGGGCAGTGGGTTGGACTCAGGACAAATCCGTGTGTGTGAAGCAGATCTGCTCCCAAGGGTGGCCGAGGCTCTGAGACTGTCTGCAGGCAGATCAACAGGCTGGTCCCCGGAGGGCCCTGTGGGTAGATTTCAGCGTCAACCCTATTGGTGAGTTGTGGAGCACTCTATGTCATCCCAAGTCCTCCTTGTTACCTAAGTGGGATCTTACTGCTCACTTCTAGGTTTTTTTCTCCAAAAGGAGAGACTGTAATCACACTTCTAGTGGCATCACTTCTGAGGTGCACCCTTGCTGGGATGGTGTTTTAAAAAATCACTATTAATGATGTAGCTTCAGATGTATGTAAAGAAATGGGCTGGCAGCCATATTGCCCTTTCTTGTTCCCAGCCACTACCATTCTATTTAGCCTTGAGGGAAAGCAAGCAGAGCACAGACAGGTTTGTGTGATGCAATGGATCTGTCTGTTGGGGACTCACTGGAGATCCCCACACCAGTTTCAGCCTTGTAGATTCCACCTTGTGCAGACCTCCTGTGTAGAATTGTGCCTCACGGGGTTCCCATGGCTGATTTGGGGGGAAATAGATCAGCAGGCCTTTCTTCTAAGACAACTCTGGGTGCACCTGCACCTCGAACATTCTGGTCATCAGAAGAGCACACTACTTCTTACCTCCTCCAGTGGCGAGAAGGGTGGGTTTTATGTCTTGAGCCATTGATTCCCGTGGTCATCATCTCTAGGATCGTAGTGAGGACACGCTCTAACCTTGATGAACACTAAGCACAACTAGGAGGAGAATACATGAAAAGATACACACACACCAGCACAGGGGCTTCAAAGAGTTTGTATAAAATGGAATCAAAAGATAATGGATCTTTTCCATGAATGCTTGGAAGCCCGTGTGTGTTTAAATGCTCACAATGAACTTCAGTGAGTTATTAGACTTGGGTCTAGTCTTATGGGGAAAACGAGTTTATGAGCCATATCCTAACCCACCCCACCAACTGTGGCAGTGGCATAGCAAGAGTGTAGGCCTTCTTGTTTTTTTTCCTCCCAACTTTGCCGGGATTCTATCTGGCCAGTGAGTGTGGCAGGCAGCTGCGTGCCCTGTAGGGAACCAAGGGCTGAGAGCAGAGCCAGGCCAAGGTAGGCTGCATCTGCTCTTGTTCTGTGCAGTGACCACTCTGACACGGGCATCTTGGCTGGTTAATTGGAGAAATACAGCGGGGTGTACGTGTGTATGCATCTCTTCCTGCCAATACGGCAGCCACCTGCAGGGATCAGACTGTTCAGTGTTTAAAATGGCACCAGTAGCCCAGATTCATTTGAGAAAAAAATAACAGGAAATCCTGGTCAGCAAAATATCAAAAATTATTTATGATTATCCCAATTAGAGAAAGTAATAGAAATATGAATCTTTTTTAACCAATGACCTCATCGTGTACACACCATTGGCATGCCGCTCTTTTCTTTTCGTCAGGATTAAGACAACCTTACCTCAGGCATCCTGTTTGAGTTACAGACGACTCATGGTGCTCTATCTTCTTTATTCTCTTCTAAAACAAATACGACCCCTGTGAAATTTTATTTCCCCAACTGGAGAGTCATAATTCTCTTTCTGCCCCATGAAAGGCCATATGACCCACCACCCTCAAGAGCCAGCTGAACCATGTTAGAGACAGAATGGAGTTCTCTAGAACCGAATTCCAGGGGGCCAAGCCGAGAAAGAATAGCGGAGCAGAGGCAAATAGAATTCTAAGAGAGACAGTTCTTTCTGCAGCGGGAAAGGGCAGCAGAGAAATGATACTAGTCTTTCCCTGGGGGTTAGACAAGAATAATAACACAATCCAGTTGCCATGGCGGCTGAGGGAGGCACAGCCACTCATGTGTGTCAGAGCAAGACTGCGCTGTACCGGGTTTCAATGGTTGATTTTTCAGATTTAGGTTCTGAGGTGTGTCTGGGTGGACTTGAACTGCTCTGATAGTGACTGAGTACTTGAACCTGATTTGCACCATCCAAGGACGCCTTCCCCAGAGTCGTGAAACTTCATCAAATTCCAGATAATGCAAAAGCTGGGAAGAAATGAAATATTTCAGAGGAACATAAGAAGTTTTCTTTTCTGTCTAAGAGAATATTAGTCCACTAGTCATAAAGCAATTAAAATCTAGGGATGGTTATGATGAATAATGTGTTCAAAAAGGTCAAACCCAAAGCACCGAACACACTGCCATGGAATTGTGACTCAGTGACCCTCTACAGGGTAGAACTGCCCTGTGAGCTTCCAAGACTGTAACTTTTTATGGAATAGAAAGCCTCATCTGTCTCCTGCTGAAGGGGCTGGTGGTTTTGAACTGCTGACCTTGCAGTTAAAATTATGTCATGCTTCCAAAGCTTCATAAGTGATACCTAGTCATTTGAGAAAACATAGAGAAACAAATATAATGAAGGACCTCATTGTTTTCAAGGACACACACTATTATAACACTGTGCCTTATTTCTTTGTTAAGATTGGGATCATAATGTACATTTTTATTTTCAGTTTTTTCTCCTGACCATTAACTATGGTCAGTGAATGATACTCTCATTGCTAGTTGCCATCCTGTCAATTCTGACTCAAGTTGATCCATGTGCATGTAGTGGAGCTACTCCATAGGGTTTCCAAAGCTGCGATTTGGGAGGTAGATATCCAGTCTTGTCCTCCTAGAAGCCTCTGAGTGACTAGTAGTTAGTGCTCAGCCATTCGGACCACCAGAAACTCTAGTTTTTAATGCATCACTATTCTATGTGTCCTGAAACATGATGATTGAAGGAACGTTCATAAACTCTGCAATGCTGTCAGCCACCTCGGTTTCTTCCTTTTATCGAGTCTTGATTGCTTAACTCTCCCTTTACACTATGAAATACTGTGGAATCATTGCAATAAACTCTGTCTTCTATGTAAGTCACCTTTTGGTACTTAATATTTAAAACAGCAACAACAAACTCTTAAGCAATATGAATATACTTGCTGCTATTCAGTCATTGCTGACTCATAGTGACCCCCCTGTGGCTTTCCTAGACTGTAGCTGTCTATGGGAGTATAGCACTATATATTCTTTGTTTTTCAAAATGGGGACCATCCTCTTAAACTGAGGGTCAAGTTGAAGTTACAAAAAAATAAACATTAACAAAAACACATGAAACATCATGGGGAAACATAAAAAATGAAATATCAGTTCAAAAAAATATTAAAAAATGAGAAGACTGTTATTTCATTAATTTAGTAAATGTTACCCAGAACTTGAATTTATCAAAGACAAAGGTGTGGGGGAAGTGAAGCAAGAATTTGAAGAAATACAAGGAATCTAAAACCCATGGCTTCTCTAGATGTTGAAAACTCAGCGGCTAACCAAAAGGTTGGGGGTTTGAGGCCATCCAGAAGCGCCTTAGAAGGAGGTTCTCATGCTCTACTTCTGAGAAAGCAGTCACTGACCACCCTGTGGAGCATCATCCCACTCTGACACGTGCGGAGCAGCCACGAGTCAGCGTCCATTCCACGCCCACTGTACACAGTCTAGTACTCATTAAGGATGTTGGTGTGGGAGGCACCAGACAGAAATAACCCAAGATCAGAAAAATGTTGAGGGTTTTTCAGTAGTAAGCAAGTCCAGGAAGAGAGATGAATTATTGGGCAAAATGCAAGAGGAAGAAGCAGGATCCTGAACAATGTAGTGCAACAGGATGGGAGCAGGATCTGGAAGACATGTAAGAGTTGGAAGAAGAACAGATAGTGAGACAATAAAACTCGGCATCCGAATCCCTCTTTAGGAGTGTATAGACCCTGTTCTTGGCAAAGCCAGGGCCAAGTTCAGTATTAGAATATCAGGGCTGCCTAGCTAAAGAGGAAATGGAAGCAGAAATTAACAGCTATAAATATGTAAATAGTAAAGGAGAAGGGCCTTTGGAAAAGTGTGGGCAAAGAATGCATTGCAAATTTCTCTAAAAGTAAGAGTTTCAAAGATTTATAGATGTGCATCACCTTTTTCTCCCTTTAGTATTGTAAAAAAACCAAGGGCCTAAATTATTGTTGTGTGGAGTGATCTCTCCCATCTCAATCCTAAAATTCTGGATTATTGATATTATGAAGCCTTTCTCTTTTTAATTTTCATTTTTCTCTCAGACTTCTTCCATGGACAAACAAGAATCACAACAACAACTGAGACACTTGGAGTATTCTGTGGTTGAGATGATCATATGGTGATAGATCTGAGGGAAGAGCACTTGATTCATGCAGACATGGGCACAGGCACCATGCCCAGTGCAGTGCGGATGCTTACAGTGATCGGTGCTAAGAAGGAGCCCTGGCTTGAAGCTTGAAAGTCAAGTACCTAAGAGTAAGAAAAACAAAAATAAATTGGAAAGGATATCTTTTCTAATATATATTTATATATGTGTGTGTGTGTGTATATATATACACACACACACACACACATATATAATGTGTATATATATACATATATACTTTGCTGTATTTTTCAATTTTCTAATTTCAGCATAGATGAGACAGGATGTTTTGCTTCCTTTGCTGTGAAGTATACATTTTAAAATTTAGATGTATAAGCTTACTAAAAATAAAAGTAGTTTGTTTACAGCTGCCACTCAGAAGATCTCACAAACATACGTGTTCTTCTTAAAGGACTTGTCTCGTTTCTTGCTTAAATTTTCTAAAAGAGGAGGCCACTTTGAACTAAACTAATATTTACATGCAAATACAATAGGATGCAGTAAGTCTCTAGTGTATGTCCCTCTTCCCTACGAAAAGAAATTCTAGCAGGAAAGATGATCTTTTGACTCTTTTACATTATGAATGCTAGGCTGGCAAGCTAAATTTTTCATTACACTTCCCTCAAAATTAAGTCTTGCATGACTGCCTGTGGTTAGTCTGTGCCCCATTCTATCAAGTTTCAAGCTTGTAACTGTACTTACTGCCAATCAATGTTCAGCGCTTACTAGGGTGCTAATGGTTTTTGATCAGTGATCTCAATTCCTGACATTCCTCAACCATTATATTGTAAACTTTGAGAAACAGATCGTCTCTTTTCCTAATTACATTAGGGACAACACATTAATAGGTAGTAAAGAAGTATCAAGAAGCTAAAATACACTTCTGACTACCATCTATTTTTCAAAAGCATTTACTATGATTGCGCTCAATTTCATAGCTGCTACAGGAGTTATCAATTTGAAAGATATTTCGGTCTCTAGAGTTTGTATCTATTTCTGCTTTTCCTCTCAGACCCATGCAGATAATAACAAGAATAATGAATCTCATGACCTCTTCTGAGCCTATTAACCTGACGTGAAGTGCAGCGCAAGTGAACGGTCACTGGAGCATCTTCACAGGGGCAGCAAATGCAGGAGAAACAAACAAAATACAGGGCGGCAGTGATGTCAGCCCTGACTCTTGGATGACCCCCACACTCATATGCCAGAGCTGTGCTTCACAGGATTTTCACGGACTGATTTTCTGGAAGTAAAATACCAAATCATCCAAGACGTCTCTGGATGAACAAGAACTATCACTTTTTGACTAGCTGTAAACCTTGCTGAAACTCAAACCAAATCCACTACTATTGAGTCAATTCTGACTCACAGGGACTTTGTAGCACAGAGCAGAGTTGCTCTTTGAGTTTCTGAAATGGTGAGTCTTTATAGGGCCGAGAGCACTTAACTTGAAGTTGACAGGCTTCAACCACTGACCTTGCAGGTAGCCACCCACTGAATGAACCACTACGCTACCAGGGTTTCTGAATACCATGCAGGGGGTCAAAAAGGGAATGATGAAGGGAGTGGTGTAATAATGGGAAAAGCATTTTGTTTTATTTTTCAAACAGCATTTCCTTGGCAAAAGTGAGTAAAAAGAAAACAGACTATTTCCCATGAGTAATATCTGTTCATATGATCTGTAGCTTAAGCTAATTAGTGACATGTCAGAAATCAAATATGCTTTGTCCACAAGTTGCAGTATGGCTTTGGGGATTTTACTTGTGTAGTATAATGTTCCACTTGAGCAGTTCCAGCCTAGTCCCCGTGGAAGTAAAGGGGACAGATGATTTTCCATCCCGTTAAGGTTTATGATTTTAAATTGTGCTAGTCAAGCTTGCAGTAGATCCAAGAGAATCATTTAGGATACAGAGGTTAAGCCAAAATTCCGAAGGAACTCATTTTGAATTAAAAAAACAAGATGGAAAGTGAGTGAGAACATCAGTTTATACCACCCAGTTTGTTATCATTGTTGAAAAATCATATAAAATTTAGCATTTGCCCTTTTCCCTACATACAGCTTATTGACAGCAATTACATCAGTCACGATGTGTACACTTTACTCATCTGTTGCCATCTTTCCTATTTCTATAAGCAAAAAGTGGCTGGTAAGTAAGAAATACTTCTCCCTTTCTTCCCTTCTACCTCCACCCCTAAGAGCCAATCCTGAACAAGAATTTCTATATCTCTACCTATCCGTGTTATTTCAGAAAAGTGAGTACATATAGTATTGGTGTTTAGGTGTGTGTGACTTATCTTGGTTCATGTAATGTCTTCCAGATTCATCCCAAGTATAAAGTGTTTCTGGAACTCATTTTTCTTTAATGCTGAATAGCATTGAATTGTCTGAGTCACTTATTCATTTCACTTCTTCATTCATTCAATGATAAGCACTTAGAGCCCTGATGTAATAGTGAGTTCCTCAGTTGGGCTGCTAACTGCAAGATCAGTGGTTCAAAACAACACCCTCTCTGGTGGAGAAAGATGAGACTTTCTAATCACCAAAGACTTAGACTCGGAAACCCACAAGAGCAGTTCCACCCTGTCCTATAGGATTGCTAAGAGTTGGAATTGACTCGAAGGCCATGCTAGTTTTGAGATGATTATTTTCATCTTTTGGCTACCATAAATAGTGCCTTGTGAAGAAAATCCTCTACTGACATTTCAGGGTTTTTTTCCCCCTTTCTTTCTGCAGAGTTTCTGTTTTTGCATCAGAATTGTATGTAAGATATATACTTGCTTCTGAAGACTTTTATGAAATGAACAATGTGGTATCATACTTGATAATTTGTCTTAGAATTGTATATTACCTGGAATCATAGATTCCTGACATAATGGCTATGCAGCCTTACACAGCTCATCTGACTTTTCTGGTCATATTTATCTCTAAGATAGAACATGTCACATCTGCTGTCTCAATGAATTCCTCAGTTTACCCATTTGTAAAGTGAGGAAGTTAAATCAATTAGTCTCTAAGGTCTTCTTATTGTTTAAAAATGCTCTGATGTCAACATTTAAATCTTCCTATTTCCATCAACCTTTGAGAGTCAGATGTTTGAATGTGTAGAGTTTAATACTTGGCTCAAGCAACAGCAACAGTTGGTAGGGTGGGGAAAATTCCAAGCCTACTACAATTAGGCTCTTACATATCCACGATGCCAGGCCAGGAGCATTTCCCAGGACAATTCTAATTTTATTCATAAGAGCATCCATCGCTGCATTATAATTTAAATCTAAGTGTTTAACAATTCAGGCTCTTTCACCTAACTTTAAAATAAAGATGACTTATACGTGAACAAATTATTGCAATATGAACCAAAGTCAACAGAAAAAAATACCAGATGAGGTTATTTTATTCCTGGGGCCAGATATCATCTTTCAAACAGAACTTGTCAGGTGATGTTTCAGGGATTATGCCAAAATGAGATGCATTGATAATAAATATTTTCTCCTCTTTTTTGAGCCACAAAAACAATGTAAAGACCTTCTTGCACATGATTCTACAAACAAAGAGCATTTGATTATTTTTGTTAGCTTAAAGTCTCTATTTTTCATGGTCAAAATGTTTTAAAATAATATCTTTGTAGATACTGGCATGATATTATTCTAACTTGCCATTCTATTTCTGACTTTAATTAACCATCAGGGCTGTTTTTAGTTTCCATCAAAACTGTTTCTCTGCAGATGAACACCATCTTGGACACTGATTGAAGTCCCGAGACCATCAGAAGAATAGCATGTTTGAGTTCTCTGTCTGAAATGGCAGAGGCTGAGACTGAGACAAGAGATACCTGAGACGGTGACACGCAGACTATGCGACAGGGCAAAGGAGCCGGCCTGAGATCAGCGGTTCTGGCAAGGAAGCCATGAGACAGAACAGAGGGACAGTTCCAAGACTATAGAATGGTGATGCATAGAGACAGCCTGATTTCTGTTACTTAGAGGTTCAGGCTTTTCATTGTACTCATGTGGAACTTGTACAGGGATCAAGAGGCAATTGTGAACAAGGAGTAAGGGAATACTGCAGGGTTTGAAATCAGGACAGGGGTGTGTCCTCTCACCGTACTTGTTCAATCTGTGTGCTGAGTAAATCAGCAGAGATTGGCTTAGATGAAGAGGAATGTAGCATCAGGACTGGAGGAAGGATTATTAACAACCTGAAATAAGCAGATAAAACAACTTTACTGGCTGAAAATGAGGAGGACTTAAAGTACTTGCTGATAAAGATCAAGGATTGCTGCCTTCAGCATGGATTAAAACTCAATGTGAAAAAGACCAACATCCTCATAATGGAACCAATAGATAACATCATGATAAATGGAGAAAAGGCTGAAGTTGTCAAGGATTTTGTCTTGCTCAAATCCACAATCATTGTTCATGGAAGCAGCAGTCAAAGACCAAAAGACTCATTGCACTGGTTCCGTCTGCTGTTTAAGACCTCTTTAGAGTATTGAAAAGCAAGGATGTTACTTTGAGGCCCAGGGTGTACCTAATCCAAGCCATGGTCTTTTGAATCACCATGTGAAAGTTGAATACGGAATACAGGAGACTAGAATAATTGATGCATTTGAATTGTGGTGATGGAGAAGAATATTGAAAGGTCGACGGATGGCTAAAAGGACAAACTGATATGTTTTGGAAGTACAACCAGAATGCTTCTTAGAGGCAAGGATGGTGGGACTTCACCTTGTATACTTTGGATATATTGCCAGGAAAGACCAGTCCCTGGAGAATGACACTATGTTCGGTAAAGGAGAGGGTGGAGAAACAGATGCAGGCGCTCCAGGAGATGGGGTGAGACAGTGGCTGTAACAATGTGCTCAACTATAAGGATAATTGTGAGGATGGCGCAGGACCTGGCAGTGTTTCAATTCTGTTGTGCATGAGTTCAATGGTACCTAACAACAACAGAGGCAGAGGTCAAAGGGTCATATGGCAGAGAGGCTTAGGACAGGGGAGAGACTTGGCTGTTGGCCGCGGAGATGTGTGGCTGTGGGCCAATGACTGTGTTGTACTGTTTGCTGACCCTGACTTGTGGCAGCCTATTAACTCCCCTTATTCACTCATTGAGTCAATTCCAACTCATAGTGACCATGACAGGACAGAGTAGAACTGCTCCTGTGAGTTTCCAAGATTAACTCTCTACAGGAGCAGACAACCTCATCTTTCTCTTTTGGAGTGACTAGTGGTTTTGAACTGATGATCTGTGGTTAGCAGTTCAATGTGTAGTCCATTACTCCTCTAGAGCCCATCCCAACTTTCTTAACAAATAAATAAATAAATAATTCCTGTAAAGAAAATTGATAATTAAAATAACCTAAATATTTTGAGTGACTTATTTATATTGGCACACTTTTTTTTATGATTTCTTACAAGTAAAGTCCATGTGTATAATCCATCCAGGGTTTTTTTGCATGAAATTGAAGTCTTTATTCCATTAGGAAGATAAAAATAAATTTTGATGCTACATTGCTTATGTTAATGTCCTTTCTTGATCACTTGAATTGGCAGTGTCTTCTTCCTTCAGGGATGCCTGTAGGAAAGATTTGGGGGCATTTTTTTCCCTAGCTGGAATTTCATACATATCTCATACCACATCATTTCATATTTCAATTACATCAAGTAGAATTTGTACAGTTGTTACCACAATCAGTGTCCACATAATCTTTTTCTTCATGAACTCTGAAATGTTATCTTTTTAAAATTTTAATACATCATTTTATTGGGAGCTGTTACAGCTCTTTTTTTTAAATCATTTTATTGGGGGCTTGTACAATTCTTATCACAATCCATACATACATCCATTGTGTGTCAAGCACATTTGTATATTTGCTGCCATCATCATCTCAATGTTACAGCTCTTATAGCAACCCATACATCCATTGTATCAAGCACATTTGTACATATCTTGTAATCATCCTTTCAAAAACATTTTCTTTCTGCTTGAGCCCTTGGTATCAACTCCTATTTTTTCCCTCCCTTCCCAATCTTACCACCCTCATGAACCTGCAGTGGGAAACTCAGTTTGACTGGTGGATCATTCCTGGTACAGTGATAGGGCTGTAGGGGGCCAATGGATGGGTGGTGGCCCCCCATTGGGGTCTAAGGTGGTGTGGGTCGCGTGAGCTGGGGAGCTTCAGAACCAGGTGGCTGATCCACTGGGTTCAGGAGCTAGGCTAGATTTGGGGAAGGAAACCTTCTGGACCAGGGATGTTTTCTCCAGTGTTCTGCTTGCTGCATGGGCTGGGCTAGGCTGGGCCAGTGATGATCCACTAGCTGGTATTATTTTCATATCTTATACCCTCCACTGTCTCCCTTCACCCAGATTTCTGTTATTCCTTATCCTAGGGGTGTGTGTGCATATGTTGTTATTCATCAGTCATTGTGTTCGGTTCCCCTTTTCTCCCTCCCCTACCTTCATGGTATCAATACTCCCATTACTGTTCCGGAGGGGTTTATCTGTCCTGGATTCTGTGTGTTGAGAGTTCTTATCTGTACTAGTGTACATGCTCACGTCTGGCTGGATTTTTAAGGTAGAACTGGAGTCATGACAATGGGGGGAAGGGGAAGCATTAAAGAACTAGAGGAATGTTGTATGTTATTTTGGTGCTATACTGCACCCTGGATGACTCATTCCTTCCTTGTGACCCTTCTGTGAGGGGATGTCCAATTGTCTACAGATGGGCTTTGAGTCTCCATTCCAGCCCCCTTCGTTTGCATCCATTTGATTGTTTGTTTTGTGTCATCTGATGCCTGATACGTGATACCTGATTGTGATCACACAGACTGGTGTACTTCTTCAATGTGGGTGTTCCCAGCTAGATGACTGCTTGTTTATCTTTAAACTTTTAAGACTCCAGACGCTATATCTTTTAATAGCTGGGCACCGTCAGTTTCTTCATACATTTGCCTATGCACCCGTTTTGTCTTCAGTGATTGTGTCAGCAATCGTGTTGGGAAGTGAGCATCACAGAATGCCATGTTATTAGAACTAAGTGTTCTTGCATTGAGGGAGTACTTGAGTTGAGGCCCAATGTCTGTCTGTTATACTTAATGCTTAACATGTAAATATATGTAGATAGACCTATATCCCTATCATTATATAAAACTTTATTTACATATGTACATGCCTGTATTTATACTTCTATAAATGTCTTTTGCCTCCAAGTTCTTTTACTTTCCTCCTGTCCCACTATCATGTTCGACCTTCATTCAGCTCTCAGTAATTCCTCTTGGCTACATTGCACTTGATCAAACTCCACCAGGCATTCTATGCCTTCCATGCCATCGATTTTAGATCACTTGTTTTTCCCTTGTCCCTGGATTTGTTTGCTGCCCCTTTCCTTTCCTCCATCTCTACCTCTCTCATGGCCCCTCCCTCTCCCATGCACGGGAACCATCAGTCTGTTGTTTGTTCCTCAGGATTGCTTATCCTGCCTATCTTATTTAGATAGACATGAGAAAGGGGGGAAAAAAAACTATAAATAGTTCCAGTTCTGTCTGTTAGCCCTTATGAATGTTTTCTGATCTATTCGGATGATATGCCAAGCCCTGCCCTCGAAGTCTATTTTTAGGATTTCTTGGGGACTTCATTGCTTTGCTATCCTTGCTGCTCTGCTGCATTCCCTTAGTGTTTTTCCCTGGTGGTGGTGGTGGTATTGGTGGTGTTGGTGGTGGTGGTGGTGGTGGTGTGTGTGTGTAGGGGTGTGTGTGTCAAACCAGGCTTGATTTCAGCCCTGTGTCTCCAGTGCTGTCCCCTGTAATGCTATGGTTCAGAGAGGGGATGCCATGTCTCATCGTGGGGTTGACCCTAGGGTCTTCTCTGTGCATTGGCTGCTCTGAGCAAGAACATCATCCTTAGGGTTTGGTGGGCCAGGGTGCGGTTCTCTCTCTCTCTCTATTTCCCTCTTATTTTGCTCCCGTTTGCTCTGAGCAGAACTGCCCTCTCTCCCAGGCTGTATCTTCAGTGCTGTCATCTGTAGTACATTCTTCTAGGAAGGGGGGCCACATAGCTGGGATTTGGCCAGCCCCACAGACCTCTCTGTTAGTTCGCTGCTTCATACTGGTATGATGCCTTCAAGGCTTGGTGCCAGGTTGAGGTCTGGTCCCTCTTTCCCTTCTCTGTGGTGGGTTAGCCCTTATCCCTAACTACCCACATCCTCTTCTCTCTCTCACTCTCTCTCTTACCCTACTTTTTAGCTGGCTGCCACATGTATCCCTGGGTTGGGTCTGACCCCTGCCAGAGTGCCTGGACCTTGCTCCGGGAATTTATACATTTAGTAGCTGTGTTAGTCTGGGTACTTTAGAGAGAGTTTTATATAAAGGTCATAAGAGAGAGTTTTATATAAAGGTTAAGTGTGCATCAAGAAAACATCCCAACCCTGTGCTGCCCAAGCTCACAAGTCCAACATTAACCCATATGTCCAGCACTAGTCCACAAAGTCCTCCTCCAACTCACAAAACAGATGCAATGATGCTGACTACAGGAGGAATGGCAAGTCAGTGAATGTGTAAGCATCTCAGCGCTGGCACGGGTCTCCACATGGGTGCTCCAGCCCCCAGGGCTGCATCTCTGTAGGTCCATGTGGCTTCTCCTTGGGGATGTCTTGCAGGAAGTGAGCCTTCCTAGCTAAAGCAGGGAACTGCTAAGGCAGCTGCACCCTGGTCCGACCATCAGAAAGCAAGAGACCCGAGAACTAGAAAGGTGAGGCTCACAGCCATAACCCTCCGCCCTTCAATTAACCCCACATATCTTCATTGGCAAGGTTGGCACAATAAACTAACTACCTCAATAGCTTTCCCCCTATGCCCATTGTGCTTTTTAAGTGTACCCCAGTAGACTCATGTTGTACTTGTCCTTTTGTGCTTGGCTTACTTTGCTTCACATAATTTTCTCCAACTATTCGCATGGGACGATGTGATTCATGTGTTCATCACTGTTGTTTTTTTTTAAACATTTTATTAGGGGCTCATACAACTGTTATCGCAATCCATACACACATCAATTGTGTAAAGCACATTTGTACATCATTCTCAAAACATTTTCTCTCATCACTGTTTTTTAGGGATGCATAGTACTCCACTGTTTGTACCAGAGTTTTTTAATCCATTCTTCCGTTGATGGAAATTTAGGTTGTTTCCAAATCTTTGCTATTGTGAACTGCACCGCAATGAACATTGGAGTGCAATTGTCTGGCTGTGGTCTGTTTCTTACCTCTTCTTGGCATGTGCCCAGCAGTGGGATTGCTGTTTATATAGTAGCTTGATTTCCATTTGTTTTAGGTATCACCGAATCAATTTCCATAGTGGCTCTACATACCTACAGGTCCTGTCTCACCACAGCCCTTCCAACTCTTATTGCTTTCTGATTTCTTGAATTGGGCTATCTTTGAGGATGTTAGGTGGTATCTCATAGTTGTTCTTATTTGAATTTCCATTATGACTAATGATCGGGAACATTTTCTCATATGTTTATTGGCCATTCAGATTTCCACCCTTGTGAAACTTCTGTTCAGGTCCTTTGCCTACCTCTTCAATGGGCTATTCATTTTTTTCTTACTGTAAGCTAGTAGAGTATTATAGATTTTGGTAATAAGGCCTTTGTCTGATGTGTCATTGCTAAAGATGTTCTCCCAATCTGTGGGCTCTCAAATTACTTTCTTGGCAATTTTTTTCAATGTACACAGGTGTTTTAGCTTCAGTATATCCCACTTGTCAATTTGTGCTTCCTCTGTGTTTGTGTCCTTCCCTATTTCTGATAGCCTATGTATTCCCTGTGCCAGAGTTCTCAGGTTTGTCCCAATTCCCTCATTGATGGCCCTAATAGTTTGGGGTTTTAGCTCGAGGTCTGTGTTCCACCTTGAGTTTATTTTTGTGCATGGAATGAGATAAGGGTCTTGCTTCATTTTTCTGCAAGTGGATATCCATTTTTTTCCAGCACCACTTGTTCAAGAGGGCATCCACTTCCCACTTAATATTTTTGGGCCCTTATCAAAGATCAGTTGTTTGTATGCTGATGATTTTATCTCAGGGTTTTCAGTTCTTTTCCATTGGTTTGAATAGCTGTCATTATACCACTACCATGCTGTTTTGACCACTGTGGTTGTATAATAGGTGTTAAAGTCAGGTAAAGAAAGCCCTCTGACTTTGTCCAGCTTCTTGGTTTGCCCAAATACTACTCTTCTTGTTCCTCTGTAATGTGATGTAATCAGATTCCATAATGCCATCTAAAACATTATAATCAATCACTCAATCAAAAAGGAGGCTTCCATATGGTGTTTTTACTTCAATACCTTAAACATATGTTTTGGCAGAACTCTGTGTCTTCACTCTTCCTTCTTTCTGTTGTCTCACCTGTGCATCTTGTCTCACCTGTGGATCTTGAGATGAAGCTTCCAAGATTCTTTAGCCTGCTATCTAATCTATGGATTTTGGTTATATCAGCCCCCACAGTCATATGAGTCAATTCCTGGAAATAAACCTCTCTCTCTTAAAAAAAAAGTATCTATACTGAATCAGATTTGTGTACATCTGTGTACACATATATGTTTATATACATATATCACTCTGGTTCAGTTTCTCCAGGAATGCTTAGATAGTCTATATCCCACAGATGTAATATTTTTCAATGAAATCTTTCTGTCTAAATGTAGGTGTACTTTCTTGGGCATCCCTACCTAATTAAAAATATAGCACAGTGATCATATTAACTTAGATTTTATTCTCTTTCCTGGATCTTAATTATTTCTTTAGCTGTAAATAACATGGGTAATAATATATGCATTTATTCCAAGCCTACTAGCAGAAAGGTTTTCATTACAGGCCTCCCTTCATTTTAGTGGCAATAGTTTTAAGTAGCTATATTAACTCTTGTTTTTTAGTACCAAATCATATGTAACAAATTTGTGCCAGTGAAGAGGCTACTCTCAGATTTATTCTGCCATCATTTCTCCATTTTCAAAGACAAGTAAAAAATCTCTTTTACGGTTTTTACTTTGAAAAGCTGTCTTGGGTAGTTTACATTTCATGAAGTTCTTGCATATGGGTAAGTTGGATTTGCGATAGATATTTGATTTAACTGTTGCATAAAATATGTTGCTTTACGCTATTGCCATGATTTCACGGAGAAAAAACTCAATTTTTTATATAACTGGAAAATGTCCATACTTTACCCCATTTAATTATATAAAAAATCTGAATGCTTCAGAGTATTAGTAGGAGGCACTGCAAATTGAGAACTAGTGGCCACTGTAAGTTGGGGCCCACAGGTTATCCGTGCCCAAAGCACAGAAATATCTACAGGGAGTCATGGTCTACATTTTAAACATATCACAGTGCCAAAGGAATTGTAGGATTGAGGGAGCATAGAACGGAAATTGGAAACATCTGGGTCATCTGCTCAAACCTCTGTCTTTTTTATTAAAACTTTTCTGTGAACAATTTTATGTCTTGATGCTAATGACAGTAGTTGTATCCAAATGCATTAGATACAATGTATATGTCTAAAGAGAAGCACTTTTTTCTTTTCCCAAAGAATGTTAAGATCAAAAAAAGAATGGTAAGATCCACTCACTTTTCTTGTTTGGTTGCTAGGAGGCTTCCACTGGGTCAAGTCTATCGCACTTAACTTTTAACAAAGAACTCGAGTTATATTAAACCAGAATGCATATAATCATAGTTTATTTTAAAATAGCCATTATAAAACATTTAAGACAATTATATGCTCATTTTTCAATTTCCAAAAATGTTCTTAAAAAACTTTTTACATAACTTAAATGTAGCACACAAATATAGTTAGAACAAGGTCTGACATATTCCATGTTTTTATATCATATCTTACAATATGCAATTCCTTCTCATTCCTTTCTAAGAATTCCATCCAAGCTAAGAGGGAAATGGACCATTGGAAGGGACTTAAAAGAAGGAACTCAGGGAAGAATAAAGCTTTTGGTCTTTAAATTTAGTGTTTACTATGTTTGAAAAATTACAAGGAGAATATAAAATCAAGCCCACTTTGACTGATTCAATTCTGATTCATAGCGACATTACAGGACAGAATAGAGCTGCTCCTTAGGGTTTCCAAGGCTGTAAATCTCCTCTTTCTCCCCAGGAGTAACAGATAAAGGCTAAAGGGCAGCTTTAAACTATCAACAGGGTAGCTTTGAACCAACAACTTTGTGGTTAGCAGTTCAACATGCAACCCACAACACCATCACAGCTGCTTAATGATACTATAGGAGTATTAAATTAATGAGTATTTTTAATTTGGTACAGCTGAAAGCTAAAACCTCTCTCCTTCCTCAACTTGTCTTCACCCCTATTAACACTTGTCAGCAGTTTCCTGTATATCTTATTAGTCATTGTCCGTGACACACAAATATGTCAAACGAGTCTTTAAAAAGAACCTACTAAATCTTTTGTACAGAACATTTTGCCACTTTCTCCCCAAATCAGTAATATACCCTGTTGGTCCATAGATAGTGTTAGGTTTCTCAGGTGGGAAATGCCTCAGTCCTTGATTTCCATTGAGAAAGAATGCACGCCAAAGCCTGGTTTGTGATTCACATGGGCTTTTATAAAGGAGAGAAGAAGTTTCAGGTCTTATATAGTTAACCAAACACAGGACTGCACCCCCACACACGTGGTGATCTGCGGCCCAGCTGAGCGAAACCTTGGAAGAACAGCTGGAAAAGAGGGAGGTGGTCTCCAGGTTCCAGCCTTTTGGGCCCTGTGGCTGGGAGGCGTGGACGGTACTGGTTTATCCTACTAGCTGGATTAGGCCCACCTGGCCTAATTTGAGCCAACCCAGGTGTAACCGCCCACCTACATGTACCACCCACCTGGCTCAAGGGCCTGATTTGGAGCATGCCCTTTAGCCTTTATCTGTTCCCAACTTCCTGGAGGAGACCCCTAGGCAGAAGAGGAACAGCCCCCGAACTTGCTAACTAACGTTTGTTCACTTAGCCTCTGAAACGATGGCATTATAATCTGTCGTATGGGTTGGAGTACCATGATCCAATTCCTTTTCGATTGATGGACAGATCTCTCTAGTTTTATACTCCTAATTTATGTGAGTGTCTGTATTTAATGTAATCTTACAAAAAGCAATCCAAGAGTATTCAATGGGTAATTTCATTTTACTCTAGTTAAAAAGAAAATTTGTTAAATAAATATTTATCAAGCAGCTGCTGTGTGATGAGAAAGCACATTGCTAAGCCCCTGGAGATTAATAAAGTATAATGTTAAAGGCTTTACCCCTAAGGAGCTTATAATGCAGTAAAGTGCTTTAGAAAGTGATGTGTTCAAGGTCTTGAACCTAATTATTTTAATCTCATGCTTTCATCTTGAATTGATATACAACTGATTCCAGAACAAATCACAAAGTAGATTTAAAAAAAAAGTGTCATTGTTTTTTCCAACAAATTACCACAAAGTTAGCTGCTTCAAACAATATACACTTATTATTCACATTTCCTGTGTGCCAAGAGTCTCCGCATAGTTTCGCAGAGGTCTCTGCTTCAGGGTTTCTCACAAATTTGCAGTTAAAATTTTGACCAGGAGGCTCATTTGAGTCTCGAATGGAGAAACATGTTTGTTGGCAAGATTCCATCTAGCAAATTGCTGGTTGTTGGTTGGAAGCTGCCCTTAGTTCTTTGCCATGTGGGCCTCTTCATATGGTGGCTCATTTTATCAAAGCCAGCAAGGAAGAAGGTCAGTAAACAGAATCTGTTACCAAGACAAAAGTTAGAATCTTTTGTAGCGAGATCATGCAAGTTTGTTCCACTGTCTTTGTTGAATTCTATTGGTTAAAAGAAAATCACAGACCCCAGCCCCACTCCAGGAGAGAGAATGGTACGGGGCTATGGATGCCAGGTGGCAGGGATTATTGGGTGCCATTTCAGAGTCTGTTACCCACAATTCACAAATGAACCCCCAAAGTGATCAAGCTTTACCTGTGATTAATTTCCGGAGGTATAGCTAACATGCACAGTAGATATTCAGAAGCCACGGAGAGCACCGTACGGACACAAACAAAATGTTCTCTACGTGTTTCAGCCCACATTGCTTTACCTTGGTGCACTTGTCTGGATCTGTCAGAGTAGATGACCGGCCTTGAGGACACTAGAGGCCCCAAACCTCTTTGATCGCCAGTTGCTTAACTAGGAGCCTCAGTTTTCAGATCTACAAAACTGTATTTATTAGTATTACCTCTTAGGGTGCGTTCAAAATCAAGAGTCTACAAATAGACTTCATCAACTTTGAGATAATTTCCTTCCTGCAAAGCATCAAGCACATTCAAGATGTGACCCACAAAGTGTGATTGTTTCGTTTGTGAGATGTAGGATACTGGTTTCACCCTTTGTTTCTGAAAGCGCCTATCGCCTTTTGTAAAACACAAGCATAGCTCTCCAGGCAGCGTGGCAGTCACTTCAATGCAGGCTGTTGCCCGCGTTTATGAATACTGTCTAAGAGTTCTGTGCCAGAGAACGGAAACCTTGATGGTTATGGAAGAGGGGAAAAGAAGCTTAGAATTCTTTTCTTTCTCTTTCACTCAGAAAAAAGAATCACTCTCTGGGTCTAGATACCCAGCTATTTCCAAACTCAGGCTACAGACAATGGGTCACAGTGAAACTTAAGGGGCATCATATAGGCAGAATCAGAATCAGGGGGTCATTAGAAACTGGTAGAAAGGCAAGGCATCTGAACTGAAAGGCGGCAGAAACAAAAAGCGTACTTGGCATTGGCCTGCCCTGAAGAGTGGGGACCATGGGGTTGAAGACTGCCAAGGGAACTGCACACACAATGTCTGAGCAGGTAAGGGGGACAAAGTCTGCCTAAAAAAGGGAGCAAAATCAACAAATTGAAATCATCCTACTGAAGTATTCTCACACATTCCTTTGGGCTGAATTTTTAAACTTGGAGCTGGTGGGAAAGTAGGCAAAAACATAATTTCTAAGAAACAAATTCCACTATCAAATCATTCTTTTGCAAATTGCCTGCTTTTCCTGCATGTCATTTTCTGGAAAGTCATGCTGACCTTTCCGTCATGCCAATCCAAGTAATTTTATCCTGATTTGGAAGGTTTGATTGCATTTTCCTTGTTATGTTTCCTTATTCAAACCTCTGGATAATAAATCTGCAATCGCTTCCTGTCGGCGAGTTTTTGAACTTCATTTGTCAGCTTTCCCTGGAGTTCACCCAGTTTGATTTATTGAAGTTGTTTGAAATGACATCTTGATTTTTTTTTATATTTAAGAATGATTCTATGTGAGTCTTCCCTGGCTATTAAGTCCCTGTGGGACAGAAAGAGCAGACTTGGTCCCCAGAGGCCTGCTTTGGCTGTATCGGTGGGGCAGTCAGTGTAAGTGTAGTTGACAGTGGCTCTGACATCATCTTCTATGTCTCCAAGAGTAAACACAAAACCAAACAGTTCTGAGGGTTGGGAAACTAGGATGACATGGTATTCCCAGTAGAAATTTTAAAAATCTGGAGAATTCCAGACTGTGGGGGATGAAGTCCCATAACCGAGGATCCCAAGGAGTGGCTGTGTAGTTGAAAGGGAAAATTAAACGACAAGAGACAAAACATGGAAGTGCTCCCTCCTTTCATGAAGATAGGAACAAGAGAGAGTGAATGTATTCTCCAACAGATTTAGATAACCTGGGGGCATGTAAGTCATGTCATACACATATGTAACAGGAAGGGCATCTAGGGGAAGCATACCTGGAATAGGAAGGGGAGGTACTAGGGGCATACACGTGACAGGAAGGCACATATATAATGGCATGGGCAGGCCCTAGATTTAAGATATAATCTTAACCTTGGTCATCCCTGAGCTGGCTTGACCTTAAATGACCCTGAGCTGTTCTCCAGTGGAACAATCTAAGATCATTATCAGAAGGGAGTGGGCCTTATTTAGGGTGGGGCAGACAATAGGCCCTGATCACTCTTAAAGACAGCCTTTGGGTGTACTAGAGCCGTGTGCTTCCAAGCAACATCTTTAAACTGGCATTGTTATGAGGGGACATTGTGGGGAACAACTTTTAGTCAGGAGAGTGTGACTGGGATTCATCTCCAATTCAGGAGCATGAAGGCCTTCCTCCACCAGAGTCTACATCCCAGACTTAATTATGAGCATAGAGAATTTGTCCACAACAGAAAAGTGGGTGAAGGGAGACATCTGACAGTGTAAGATATGAGAAAATAATAATTTATAAATTATCAAGGGTTCATGAGGGAGCGGGGAATGGGGAGGAAGGGGGAGAAAATGAGGAGCTGATGCCCGGGGCTTACGTGGAGAGCAAATGTTTTGAGAATGATGAGAGCAATGAATGTACAAATGTGCTTTACACAATTGATGTATGTATGGATTGTGAAAAGATTTGTATGAGCCCTCCAAAAATGATTAAAAAAACAAAACAAACAAAACAATGGAAATGTGAACATCGAATAGACATTTAATGACATTAAAGGAATTATTGCCAAAGTAAAAAGAAAAGAAAGAAAATTTGTCCACATACACTCTCTTCCCAATTCTCAGTTTCCCACACCAAACTCTTCTCACACAGAAAATAGCTTTCACCGACTCTAGGTCCCCACAGGTTCCTGAGAGTAAGACCTGCTCTGTTCATTTCATTGGCATGCTCCTAAAGACACAAACAACTGGTTTTGGAAGAATCAACAATAGTGCTTACATTCCCGGTTTAAAATGTGAAAAAACAAACAAACACACAAAACGCCTAGGGTCTTAGATTTTAAACAGAACTTTGGAGATCAATGCTCCCCATGTGTTTTCATGCACCAGCTTTAATTGTGATCTTGTGAACATGCATGACTCTTTATGGCAGCAAACTGTGGCACCTTTCTTTTTCATTCCTGCCTCTGTTCTGCCTTCTCTCCTCCACCCCCGCCAGCCCACCCAGCAGCTGGGTGATTTGTTTGCTGACATTTCAGTAACATCCCAACGCTTGATGCACTGCACCACCAGGAATCCCTGACCTTGCTACATCTTCCACCAAATGGGCAGGTGGGGGTAGAGGGGGAGAGGGCCGGGAGTCATTATTGTACATCTGTTGTGAGTAGATGCCAAGGAGTCATCATCCCTGGCACTGGAAACCCTATGTACAACATAACTGTAGGCCCCACCCCATCCTCACAATTATTGTTATGTTTGAGTCCATTGTTCCAGGCACTCACTGAGCCAATCCACCTCAGCGAGGGTCTTTCTCTTTTTCACTCACCTTCTACTTTGGCAAATATGATGGCTTTTCCCAGGGACTGGCCTCTCCTGATAACATATTCAAAGTAGGTGGGATGAATTCTCACCATCCTCGCTTGTAAGGAGCATTCTGGCTATATTTCTTCCAAGATAGATTTGTTTTCCTAACAGTCCATAGTACTTTCAATATTTTACCATGATTCAAATGCAATATTTCACCATAATTCAAATGCATTGATGCTTTTTCAGTCTGCCTTCTTCAACGTGCAACTTTCACTTGCATAAGTGGTGATTGAAAAATGTCATGGCTTGAGTCACGCATACCTAAGTCCTCAAAGTCACATCCTTGCTTTTCAACATTTGAAGGAGGTTTCGTGACGCAGATTTACCAAATGCAATTCGTCTTTTGATTTCTTGATAGCTGTTCCATGAGCACTGATTGTGGATCCACGCATGGTGAAATCCGAAAATGGTTCTCCATTTATCATGATGTTACCTATTGGTCCTGCTATGAGGCTTATGGTTTTCTTGCATTGAATTACAATCCACACTGAAGGTTGTGTTAGGTAGCTCGATAGGGGATTGTTCCTCTCCATGCCAAGGTGCCCCCAACAGGAGGTTGCTGCAGAGAATCAGGTAAGCACAGCCAGCCATAAAGGCTAAAGGGTGGGCAATGAATGTACAAATGCGCTTTACATAATTGATGTCTGTATGGATTGTGATAAGAGTTGTATGAGCCCCTAGTAAAACGATTAAAAAAAAAGAGAGAGAGAGAGAGAGAGAAAAAAATGGCTAAAGGGTGTGTGCAAATCCAGGCCCTGGAGCCAGGAAGCTAGTAAACCTGGGTGGGCCCCAATCTAGGCCAGTTGGGCTAAATTCAGCCAATGGTGTCAGCCAGCACCATCCACCACGCCGCCCAGCGGAAGGTCCTGCAAGGACCAGAACCTGGAGACCAACCCCTTTTCCCAACTGCCCCTGTGCGGTCCCTCAGCCCAGCAAGTGGCCGGGCCTCAGTCTCTTCTCTCTCTCTCTCTCTCTCTCTCTCTCTCTCTCTCTCTCTCTCTCTCTCTCTCTCTCTCGCTTGTGTACAGTTTACTGTAACACCTGAAACTGCTTTGTCCTTTATAAAAACCCACTTGGATCACAAACTAGGCTTCGGCGTGAATTCTTTCTTGTGCGAAGTCAAGACCGAGGTATTTCTCACCCAAGGAATCTTAACAGCTATATATAATTCTTGATCTTTATCAGCAAGTGCGTCAAATCCTCTTCTCTTCCAGCAAGACTTCTTCCAATCTGATGCCTTGTTCTTCACCATATAGTCCAAAATTGTTTGCTCAGCATACAGATTGAATATGGTGAAAGGACACAACCTTAATGCACACGTTTCCTGACTTTAAAGCATGCACTATTTCATTGATCTGTTTGAACAGCTAGCTGTCTCTGGATCCATGCATATGCTCCCCACGAGCACAGTGAAGGGTTCTGGAATTCCCGTGTTCTCCTATGAATAGAAGTGGACCTTTGTCAGATGGTACATTTAGGTTTCCTTTTTCTGCCCTGACATGAGTGCACAAGTAGAAGAAAGGAGTAAAATGAGAACACTCAGGAGGAGAAGACAGGGAAGAGATAGTCAAGGCCGCGCTCTGCTCACCTCACGGGATTGTTTTGGAGTAATTGGAAATACAGAGGTAAAAGGCTCTGAAAACCATATGTTCAAATGACAGATCTGTAGCAGCAGGAGCAGTATAACATAGAGCGCACTATCTTGGGATGGAATCACATATTGACTCTTAGAAAGAGTGGAGGCAATTTGAATTACTTGGCTTCAGTGTATTGACTTTCTAAAAGTCCAGCTATAGAACTACTTGCACCTCCTGAAACAAGATGAAAAATCATTTGCCGAAAGGGACATCCCACTTTCTCCCACTGAGCACCCAGTGTGATGCCCAAAGAGGAACACGCATTGATAAAGAGTTGGAAGTGATTTTCTGGGTCAATCTCTGCATTACAACAAATATAGATTCAAGCAGAAAAGTAAACCTTCAATTGCTTACTCTCTTTTGTAACCGCAGTTTCTTTTGCTTCTGCCTAGATTGTTACACAAGCAAATAAATCCTTTTAATTGGCCCACCCCTGAGGCAAACAGCCCACCCCAGTGAGTAATCATGGGGAAGAGTGGAGGCTGCTGAGGTGGGGTGCATCCTGCTGAACAATTTTTGCTTTTATTTTACCAACTGATTTTAAAAGGCAGCATTGCAGCCTGGCATTAAATATTTAAGAATGATATTAAGGTAAGATTGATTCATTTAACGGGCATAATGGAGTGGGGAAGCCGCATGGAGTGAGTAAAGGGCTTCACAGTTGGAAATCTATGCTAACAGGCATCAATCCGCACCTGGTAATGGCCATGAATAGTCTCGAAGTCTTGCTATTTAAATAAATTGATGTGCAATTCATCTGCTGTTTAGAGCCATTGGAAATGCACTGCACTAACTCTGTTCCTTGGCAAGCATCCCAATTAAGTGCCCAGGCCGTTTATCAGAACGCCAAGTGCAGTTCAACTTGCTACCCAGTTTCTCCCATTTACCCAAATGGAAAGCTGTTCTACAGGGGGTATGGGAGATGGCCAGAGCAGCAGGGTGCAGTGGAAATGATACTGCGGGCAGATGACTGCAGCTCAAGTTCTGATTTCTTCACTAGCAGTAAACATCATTGCCTCTTCCAAAATCTGTTCCTTTATCTCTACAATGGGAAGAATAATATGCCTGTTTAATTTATTCGGGAGGCACAAAACAAGATGATAAAAGTGAAAGCACACTTTGATTTTAAAAGTTCCTATGTAAATTATGAGCTATCACTAATAGCATAATTTTTGCAAAGGCACTGTACATGCCTGCCACTGGGCTTCTACACTATTCTTTTCTCTCCCCTTTTCTTGCTTTGATCAGACAACTTCAGAGCAGGGGGAATAAAAGTGTCAACCTTTTAAAAGCTCACACCTTATGAGATACATAGGTTTGTATTTCTTGGTGCTAAAACGTTCAGGCTGGTCTTGTAGTTTTATTAGCCACTTCTTGATAAAATATAAATCAATAGGAGAGCACTTGAAAAACACTGAAAAATAGGTATGATCATAAAGAGTAGCCAGCTAATTTGAGAGTTTTATTTATTTTATGATAAGACTTTTTTCAAAACAGATTTCTGTTGATTCTAGTCATTTGAAACATGCCATCACCCCTTCAGTCTTTCCCAGTTGGATGTACTTGGCAGACTGGTTGCAGAATATAGAAATATGATTTATGCCTTTTAATTTTAGAGAAATATAACTTGGAACAAATTAAGTTCATGCCTTGCATTGAAATGGGAGTTAAGGGGGGGAAAAGTGCTTACTTTTCAATAATGAATTGTTTTCCACTGAAAAGTTTGAAGCAAGCAATAAGATGGGTTATAATCATTTGTGGTCCATGTGTCTCTGCTGATTCAATTAAATGAAGTGCAGAGTAGCCCACTACAGATGCAGTGGATTGATAGAGCATGTATGTTAGGCATTATGTTGACTTAAATTGTTTACCACTTTAATCCTTTTACTGTTTGCTCTTCTAATTATCTTGTGTGCACTATTAAATAAAATCATGAATAATATGGCTGACTATAGTTTTCTTAATCATTAATGTGTAATATACTCCTACATTTTCTATGATTCAGCCTGCTAGCTGACTTGGTAAAGCGAAGATATTATCATTAAGAGTAAGCTAGGAGACAAAATACTTAACTACATCCAAATGCGACCCTAAGCAGTGTCTTCTTTTATGTAGCAAGGTGATATTTTGTACCTGCTTTCACTCTACACCGACAATTGCCGTTCTATGGACTATAACACACATGTCTACTCAGCTTTCCTCTATTGATTTTTATCTTTTCTGGCTAGCTGTTACCAGATTATTGTTTCAACATGAATCTAGTTTGTATCAAGTTTGTTTTGTTTAGGAGTCAGGAGGTACAAAAAACAAACCAAAACAAATTGGCCCTATTAATAAAGTTTAGTGGGAAAAACTATTGGCCTTCTCTTCCCACATTTGCTTGGATTAGAGTTTCTCAAAGTGTTAAAAAAAAGAAACTGGTAGGAGATGATTAGGGAGGTAACAGAAATAGGAAATAGACTAGAATCCTGCCTGTATCCCTTATATGATAGGACTAGGTGCTCCAATTCCTAAGAAATCTCTTAATATAACAAAAATCCAATAAAATTCACAGTTCCCATTTTTAATGACATTATCTTCCTCCACATAGTATTGTGATTTTATAATAATACTTTTATGAAAGTGTAACCTTCAAAAAATAAAATACGTGCCATTCATGCAAGTACAAAAGAACACATTCTGAGATTTTATTTAATTTACTGCTTAATGAAGGAGCCATTAAGATGCTCCAATTCACTCAAAGCAGAATCTGAAGGACAGGCCTCTATAAGTGATCAAGAACGCTGAAATGAATTTGCTAATAGGTACTGTGGTAGTTACATAATCTCCTGTCAACCTGGGAAGGGGTGGAGCTAGCCTGTCAATCAGGTTATAGCCAATGAGGCCTCTGTGTGGGCATGGCCTTCTCCTGAGAATTCTGGAAATTCCTGTCATTCTCCCTGGAGGTGGGACACACACTATCCCTGCTTTCCTTCCTTCCCTGTAAGACATTCCTGTTGACAAGACACATGGAGCTATGGTGATGGCAGCCAAAGCGTTGGAGCTGGAGGAGACCCAGGCTAGTGCTAAGATGTTTCCACTGCCATTGGATCCACAAGACTTTTCGCCCACTGGCCTGTGATCTTCCCGTACCCAGGGTCATTGCATGTGTTGCGTGAGTCTAAAGAGGGATGTACAGGCCGGTATTGGGCATATGGAGTAACATGCCCATTGGGCATATGGAGTTAAGGACATGATCTGGACTGGGCTGGGATGTTTTCTTAATGTACAATTGCTTTTTGATATAAAATTCCCTTTTTTATATATAAAATTCCCTCTTAGACACATTTGAGTGTCTTCCTGGATGTTTCTTTAGTCAACCCTAACACACCATACTAACACAGATAACAAAACTCAACATGCAGTGAGTACTCAAGCTTAATGTTTGGAACCATCTTTTCTTATTTATTTATTAATAGTTTTATTAGGGGCTCATACAACTCTTATCACAATCCATACATACATCAATTGTATAAAGCACATTTGTACATTCATTGCCCTCATCATTCTTTTTTTTTCCTTTTTGGTTTTTAATTAATTAATTTATTTTTTAAATCATTTTATTAGGGGCTCATACAACTCTTATCATAATCCATACACACATCAATTGTGTAAAGCGCATTTGTACATTTATTGCCCTCATCATTCTCAAAACATTTGCTCTCCACTTAAGCCCCCCGCATTAGGTCCTCATTTCTCCCCTCCCTCATGAGCCCTTGATAATTTATAAATTATTATTTGGTCATATCTTGCCCTGTCTGACATCTCCCCCCACCCATCTCTCTGCTGTCCGTCCCAGGGAGGAGGTCACATGTAGATCCTTGTAATCAGTTCCCCCTTTCCACCCCACCCTCTCTCCACCCTCCCAGTATCGCCACTGGCACCACTGGTCCTGAAGGGATCATCCGCCCTGGATTCCCTGTGTTTCCAGTTCCTATCTGTACCAGTGTACATCCTCTGGTCTAGCCAGACTTGCAAGGTAGAATTCCGATCATGATAGTGGGGGGTGGGGGAGAAAGCATTTAGGAACTAGAGTAAAGTTGTGTTTTTCATCGTTGCTACATTGCACCTTGACTGTCTCATCTCCTCCCCAAAACCCCTCTGAATGGAATTTTCACCCATCTTTTCTATGGGTGAAAATCAATTCTACCTGTATCAGAAAAATTCCTTGGACAATAACCTATTGTCTTACTCAATTTCTGCAACCAATAGAACTGTAAAGTTTCTTAGTCAAAGATTTGGAGTAAAACACTGAAGATTCCCAGCAATCTTTGGACACATCCCAAGGAGGTTTCTAGACCATGAAATATCAGCATTTCATTGAAAGAGTATTCATTGCATTTCTATTAATTTCAAGGTCTTCTATAATTTTTTTCTAATACTTTTAATTGGAAGATATCCTTTGATTATAAGGGGAATTCCAAGCTTCCTGTCTTTTAAGGAGTTAGCTCCTTGACCGCTAGAGGTCTCTCTCCCTTTCTCCTATAAAAGTCTCTGCCTTTCTCCTCAGTTGGACATCAGCCTGTCCTTTGTTCTAGTATGTTCTTCAGTCATTCCCTTTCCAATGGGAAAACTAGAGGACGAAGGACTCCACTCAATCGACTTCTTACTACTCTCTGGAAATGTTATATGCTCAAATGGAGCCTAGACAGGACCATCACTTTCCCTGTGGTCATAATAACTAAGAGTTGAGACTACTTGATCTGGAAAACCAGCGCCAAGAGTTTAGGCATCAGGAGTATAAACATAGTAGCTTGGTCAAAACTTACCTATAAAGATCCTTGCCTAGGGTTTTGACCATGAAATGCCAGTTTGAGACACAGATCTGCTCCCAGGAGGAGAGAGACAGAAGGGATGCTATCAACTGGCATGGAGGATGAAGCAAAGGCCACATGTGGGCTGCCACTTTAGTTTGCTCACGAATGGGTGCCAGGCTAGGGCCCATCTGAGAAGCAATCAGCCCAGAGAAGATCCTTTAAGAATTCCAGAAAACCAGAGGTCAGATCACGGGAGTGTGGTCCAGGGGTTCAGAAGGCCAGAGACTAGCTGGGGCAGGAAACTTGACTTACAGCAGAAACATTTGGTTGCTCACATCTCAGTTTAGGCCACTGGTTGATGCCGGCATATGCAGTGTATCTATAGAAGAGAGCGAGCTGGTGGATAGAGAAGTTGACCTTCTTCTGTGTTACCAGGCGATGGGGGTTCTTCTGGATAGTACAAACCAGACAAGGAATATTATCTCTAAGCTCAGTAATTTGTTCTGGACCTGGGCACTCCCAGAGGGACATATGAAATTTGAAGCATAAATACTTGTCATTCAGGCATTAATCATACAGTGGAGAGCCTTGTCACATAGGACTTCTTGTGATTTCAGGTGATAAGTGAACCTACACCTGTCCAGTGGCTTTGTGGATTCATAAATCATAGAAAACCTTTTATCTTAAATGTAAACTTTGTCTTAAAAGAGCAATGAGATCAATATAAGTTAAACTAATTTACCCTTAAATAATTAAAATCTTGGTTTGTAATAGCTATTAGATGTCCAGATAGTTAATGGCTTCCATTTTAAAGTGTATTGAAACCTCTGTTTTCATGAAATATAAAGGTATTTTAGCGACACAAATGGCAAAAATTATATCACTTGTTACATTCCAAGTCTAAAATTTCTGACTATTTGATGCTTAAATGAACGTTGCAATGTAATCATCATTCACCTAAGGATAAGTGTATGTATAGTTTAACATAAATATAAACAATAAATTCCTCGAACCGATCAGGCTGTTTTGGAGCTAATAATATACTACACTGCTTTTTAACTTAAGCTCAATTCTTAATTACATGTATACATTCCCTGAAGTTGAGTTTTGGGAGAGAGAAAACAAAATTTCCTAGTAAACAGACATAGGAAAGGGTTTAGGGAATTCTGTAAAATCAACATCATGTTTTTATAAAATGACTAGCACTGATATGATAGCGCCAGTGCTCTGTTGAGTGCAGTAATACTTTGAAAGTAGTGTTACCTTGTCTTCTAAATTAATTTTCAAGTTTAAATTTATCAGTCTTTCTTAGTCCATCAAACACTAGGAGACCAAAACAATTCTTTGTATTGAGTACTCGGTGTTCATGGAATTATCCTCTGTGAGTTACAACACTCATCTTGAGATTTCTGATAACACTTCCTCCTGCACAAGTTTTGGATGAATGCACATAATGTATCAGGGAAATAATTTTTGATTAAAATTTATTGTTTTGCAATGTGTCACCTAAAATTACCTTGAAAGGAAATCAATCACCAGTCTCCTCAGGTTAGCTTTGCTGAAATAGATCATTTCAGCTCAGATCATTTCCCAAGGTGATGGATGTTGATAAAAATGTAATATTAAAATTACAAATGAAATTGTGCTATATCCATTACCTATTTCCTACAAAGGGATTGAACAGACTTAATTCTTTCTTTACTAGTAACTGGTTGCTAATATTACAAAGCAATCGATATCAATGATACCTTCCATGTAATACCAACTATTTAAACTTAGCTTTCTTATCATAAATGATGAGTAATAGCTGGTACACTCTCATTGGGCTGCTTTGAAGATTAAATGCAGCAATACAGTGGCTAAGCACTGGGCTGCGAATGAAAGAGTCAACCTTTCCAATCCACTAACTGCTCCACCGACAAAAGATGTAGCCGTCTGCTTCCATAAAGATGTACAACCTTGGTAACCGTATTAACAACGACAACAACAAGCAAGCAGACAAACCTCATAATCAAGTCTAGCAGTTGATCCTGAACCCTATCAACACCTATGGCGGGGTCCTACAACTTCACCGAGCACAAGAGACTCATCTTTCTCCCATGGGAGCAGCAGATAGGCCTGGAAACTCACAGGGACAGTTCTGCCGGCTCCCGCTGGGTCTCTATGAATTGACATCCATGGTAGTGAGGTTTTGAAAAATATTCCTGTGTCCACTTACGCATTGTCCTGACCAAATCTAGGTGGTACCTAGTTCTCCAAATTTTCCTGTCAGAGAGCTGAGCTGATCTGTTAAATATCAAAGCAGCTAAGGGGCCAAAATATACAAACATATGCTCTGACGGTGTAACATCTACTCCCAGGATATAAGTAAGAGATAGTTGGAGAAAGTGTGTCAGCTTCCTAGGAATGGAACCTGGGTGAGAGTCAGACGGATCTGTACCAAGTGGGGACCATCACTGCTCAGAGAGCCTGGAGCGCAGAGACCCTACAGTTGTGGGGAGATCTGGGTGGACACTGGGGCGAGAGGAAAATTACTGAGTGTTCTGTCCTTTGGGGAAAAGTGTCTTCCAGTTTCTTTTGCCTTCTGGTAAGGAGGGTTTGCCTGAGCTGCCTGAGGAAGATCGGCATTTGGAAGCAGCTGGGCTAGAAATGGAGATATTCCCTTCAAAATGGGCTGTGGCAAGTCTGGTTGGAGAGGGCAGCTGCCTCTGTGAAGCCTTTGTAAACTGCTTTTGATTAAGCTTGAAAATCACTCAGAGTTGTTTAACCAAGAACTGAAAGACTCAGTTCTCTCTTTCTGTCTATGCAAAAGGTATCCTCCATTTGAGGTGGGCTCTTGAATCAGCGATGCCAACCACTAGGCCAGTAGTTGAACCCAAGCCACTTTTACTATCCAGGAGTCCTATACGAGCCCAGGTGGTGTGGTGGTTATACCTTGGGCCGCTAACTACAACGCCAGTAGTCCTAACCACCAGTCGCTCCTTTCTACTTCTGTGAAGAGGTCATCTTCAAAACTCAAAGGAACAGTTCTGTCTGGTCCTTGATGGCAGTAAGTAGTGACAGTAAGTAGTGGTAGTGGTAGCAGCAGCAGGAGGGGCCTCATGAATTTGAGGGTAGAAGATCTTGAATCTGAATATAAGCAAAGTTCATACATTATGGTTATTCAAGTAGATTATATGTATTCAAGGCTGTCCCTGATACCTTGATCTGCAACCACAAGAACCAAATGGCTTCCACACAGCAAGAAGACCTTATGAGTGTCCTGGTGGCATAGTGGCTACACGGTAGACTGCTGACTATAGGGGCAGCAGTTAGAAATTAGCAGTTGCCTAGAGGAGCAAGACAAGGCTTTCCACTTCTGTAAAGAGTTCCAGACACATAGATCCATAGGGACAGTTCTGCTCTGTCCCACAGGGTTACTATGAGACAGAATTGATTCAATGACAATAAGTTCAGTTTTGACCCCTTTTTTGAGTATCAGTTTTCTCATCTTAAAATTGAACCAAAATGTCTTATCTGTCAAATTATTCTGAAAAAAAAAATAACATGTATAGGAAAATGACTTCTAAACCGAAGATAAGTATTGTGTTTTGTTCCATACATCTTCATACACATTTCCTCAACTTTTTTTTGCCATAATCTCATTTGCATGTCCCCTCCATTTCAAAGATCTGCATGATTCGTGTGTACCTTGCAATTCACAGAACCAACGCGCTTGTAGATTGAAGGTGGATCTCAGGAAAATACTTGATTAGATCGTAATTCCATGGGACCCCATCCAAACATGGCTTCGGATAGATGAAGAGTTCAAACAAATGAAACAAAGAGGCCTGGCCCAAAACAGGTCTAAGAGGCCAGTGGCAAGTGAACTCCGGCGAGTGATCTCAGAGTCACCCTGTGGGGCTGCTCTTCTGGCTCTTGTTCACACCTCCTACAGGGGGCAGAAGTGTGCAGGGAGCTTTGGAGGCATGGCTCCTAGCAACACAATCCCTGAGATTTAAGATCATGCACAGTAAAATCCAAACCGACACTAGAGGAATCTTAACATTTGGCTCTTGGATAAAGAAAAGACAGCTTGCTCCTTTTCACGAACACATGGTATCATAGACTAAAGACCCAGCAGCCCTGAATTTAGTAAGCAAGACCTAAGTGGAACATAAGCTGATGCTTTAATAGAATGAGGACGGATGCTCCTGGATCCCATAAACATTCATTTTCCCAGCTCCTGTGCACCTTTTCTCAGGGAGGAAATCAATCTCTCTGAAATGAGGAAATGAACTGTGTCACTAGCCCTCAGAGTTATGAGCAAAATATATGGTAGATGTTCAGTCTCACAAAGGTACAGCAAATAATTCTGCATATCGAAAATGTCATGTTGACCCTCAGATGATTTTTGCCTACATTTACCAAAAATCTCACTCTAAGTTTTCAAATGATCCTGCCTGGATCTTTGTGTTCTCGCTTTTAACCTGTGGGAGCGTGATAGGTAGCTATTCCTTTTTCTCTCTCTGTGTGTGTTTCACATGTGTTGGGCTGCTGACCACAAGGTCAGCAGTTTGAACCCACCAGCTGCTCCAGCAGAAAAAGACAGGGCTTTCTGCTTTGGGAAAGACTCACACACAGCCTCGGCCCCCACAGGCACTACCCCCCCACCCCCATCCCTTTCTACTGGAGTCGCTGGGAGGCAGAATCTCCTCCATGGCTAGGAGGGTGTGTTGGGTTTTGTTTTTGAATAGCCAGAAGGGACTTTAGATACCACGTTGTCAAATCCTTCCACTTTAGGGAGAGCTCATAGGAGTGATCTGTTTGCTCAGAGGCACAAAGAGGGAAGTGGTAGAACTGAGTCTCCAACTAAGGTCGCCTCCTCCTATGTATGAAGGGCTTGATAGCTGGTGGAAAAAGTCTATTATCTTTTAATTACTTTTTCCTACATAATTTTTGAAGTCCGCTCCTCTAGTTCTTTTCTCTACCTTATATGATTTTCAAAGGAAGTATAAATAAGTCAGTTTCTACTCATAAGTTTCTGCTTAAAGGTTGGGGAGAACCTTGTTGCAGGCCTTGGCTGCATACAGGTGATGGTTGAGACCATGGGCTTGTATAGCCAACCTATTCTTCATAGACCCAACCTGGTCTCACAACTCTTTCATCTCCGTGACTTTGGACAAAATGTCTTTATTCATGAAAAGGAGAAAAATGACAGAACCTATCTCCCTTAATCCACAAAAGAATCCTATATGCACATTTACATAACGTGTCTAGTCAGAAATACAGTGAAAGCATAATTAAAGTTAGTTGCTATTTCTATAGGGATCTCTAGGGCAGCGCTTCAGTGCTGGTCCATGGAGAGGCTGGCGGTTTGAACCAATCCGGAAGCACCGTGGAGGAAGCGCGTGGTGATCTGCTTGAGACCCGGCACAGACAGCTGCACAACCCCCTGTACCATCCACTCTGAAACACGTGTGGTTGCCCCGAGTTGGAATTGACCCCATAGCAATGAATTATTACTTTTCTGTCTGCATCTGAAGAACAGAAATTTTCTATAACACTTTTTATGCTCAGACCTTTCTCTAGTGGATGCCTGCTACAATCCATTGTCTTAGGACGCCAAGTAATTTTGGAATCTTGAACAAATTGAAGTGCTAAAAAAAAAAATCAAACGCTCTATTTACATAGTTTTCAATTTCCTTTAGAAAGAGTTGTCCACACAGGATTTTTTTTTACACCAATGTCTATTATTTTCCAGTTGGAGAGCAAGTGTAAGGGTTTTACCAAAGGAGAGAAAAGTCAGTCGGGCTCCTCCGCCTTTGCTCAGGGTGCTCCCTCAGCGTGGAAGGCCAGGCTCGTTCCTGCCTCCCCACTCGTATTATTGTTGGTACGGTGGAGTTGGCTTCAGTTGCTCCTTAAATGGAACATCTGTCAGTCCGACACCATCTTTATAGCTGTTGGTATGTTTGAGCCCCCTGTGGCAGCCTTCCATCCTCCGGGCCTTATCCTGCAGCACGAAATCCTCCTTTCCCAGGTCTCGCTCCAATGCAGTGGAGACTGCACAAGCCCTTGAAAAGGCAGGTAGTGTTTTCTACGAGCAGGTCTCAGCGTGGCTGCTGCTTCTAGGTAGTCTTTGGCTTCCCTCCCACTTCAGGAATAGATTCCATCTCTGGGCAAAAGCACCCTCTCCTTTAACTGCTCCAGAATCGGGGATGTAGTGTGACATCATAACGGAGCATGGACCCTGGTGCCAGATGGCCCGGTTTGAGTTCGGGCTCCGCTCTTTCGTGGATATTTCACATTGGATAGCTTACACACCTTTTCGGTACCTCAATTTCCTCCCTTCCAGAACAGAGCTGTCAATAGTGCCTGTCTTAGGGGTTATAATGAGGATGAAGTGGGTTAATTTATTTAAGCGCATAAAGAACGCCAGTTAGCTATTATTGTTACCTCAGAGAATCATAATTTGCCGGAGTGGCCTTGCAGTGTACCCATGAAGAATAAACGCCAGATTTCTTGCCATTCCAGTCTAAAAGCCAAGTTAACCTGCTTATTGAATGAATGGAGGCGTAGAAAGTGAGATCTCACAAGTCGGGAACTATATTTCACTGGACAGAATAGAGTTAGCACATTTTGCAGGATTCTGGATGCAGGTCTGCACTTCCTAAAGCTGTCCCCAGCACCTTTTCTCTCCAAGTCTGGGAATTAATTGCTGATCACCCTGTCTGTGCTCCTGGATTCTCACAGTCCTTAGTGGGCCCCTTCCCTGTAGCACTTATGCATGGCCGCTCGTGTATATGTTTGCACTTCGATTTTGTTGCCCAACCCCTGATGTCCTGGAAGATGAGCTGCTATTGTCCTACTGTATTCCTTCATCACCTGGCGCAGTGTAAATGCCTAGTGCCTGCTTGTTAAAAATGAAGCTAAACAACCATGATTTGGGGGCATGATGATCTGGGACACGCCAAGAATCATATTGATTCCTGAGTCCAGGCGCCCTCATCGGCACTACATTCTATTCTTCAGCACTACGTATCAGATTCCCTCCTCCTCCCCCCTCCCCCATTATTCTGGGTTCTGCTTGGGATCTTATTGAAAAGGGAACAAGTCCTTCTTCTTAATTTAAGCTACGGAACTTTCATGCCATTCCCAGGAGGTGTCAGGCCAGCTTGTTATAATTGGGCCTTGAGATCAAGTTGAATCAGCAACAGCTCATCAGAAATGCAAGTTGCAGTGGAACATAGCATCCGACGTGGCCCGTGTTTTCATTGCAACAGCACTCATGTCAGAGCCGGAGCACACGTTCTTCCCCAGGTTTGTTAATTCTACCAACATGTCATTCTTGTCAAAGTGTCTACAAAGGTCCACTGTGGATGTGAACAGTGTAGCCTTCTGGAAAATTGCTGTTAATATTAGTTAGCTTTTGAAGCCAGGATGCTTTTCCTGTGGACATTTCTTCGTCTCATACCTCAGCATGGATATTTCTATGTGTGTTTGCCTTTTACAAAGGAACTAATTTGTTCAAGTATCTTAACAGAACTAGTAATTAGGCATTAAGATTATCCCCAAATTCTTCCAGAAAACTCTAGGTCACATAGGTTTATGCACGCCTAGCTAATGAGTCAAACTCATTAAAAAAATTCATTTGTCATGCTTTTTTAGAATGAGTCTATATCCTTTTTATTACCCAGTACAAATCCTTTGCACATCAAGCCCAGAGCATAAAATTAAAATTGCATGAAACTTTGATCTCTTTCTTCATTAATCACACTAGCTAATTATACGCAGGTGTCAGCCTTGGTCTAATGGCAGATGCTTCCTGACCCTCAATATAATGCTGAATATTTGCTGTGTACACTTAAATGGGAACAGATTTATAAATGTAAACCATATTCTTTTCATTATACACATAAGTCGAAGGATTTTTACCTGCACTGTAGTTAGAGAAAACTTTAATTAGGACTATCTGACAGCTAATCTAATGATAATGAATTTAAGGGTTTAAATAAATAAAAGGATAAAGAAGTGTAAAATAGGTCAAATTAATTTTTAAACATTAATATTCATTTAGATAGTATTTTAAGATCTTCTTATAAATTTGTTTAGCTTACCTAACATATAATATGATACCTGCAACAAAACCAAATAGTGGTCATTCTTTTTGTTTTTTTTTTGTTTAAATATATCCTTGATCTTTC
>NW_022111321.1:9861186-9882684 GCF_000313985.2 Echinops telfairi | reverse complement strand
TTTTTCAATTTTGAATTAGGAGCTTGTGTTGCTGCTTCCCCATTGGATAAAACAGCAGGTTTCTTGGGGGAGTTTTTAATTTTTACATTGTCCACCGTTTCTTTAGACACATTTCCATTTTGGGGTCCTGAGAAGCCCATCTTCATGGACGGTTTTAAGGATTTTCTATCTTTTTCATCTCCCACTGTTGGTTGAGGCACATCTCCATTCTGCCCTTCTGGTATGCTCACACCTGCTGCCCCCTGTAGCTTCAGGTTTCGTTGCCGCAATTTCTGATTCCGCTTCTCGATCTTCTTGCGCAGGAGTTTCATCGGCAGGTGAGACATGGCGGTGGCGGCACTCCTCCACGCCGGCGCCGCTCCTGGGGTTCTCGGAGGAGGTTCTAGTGGTTATTCTATAATTCTATAAACACAGTGATGCATCTAATGAAATGGGCAGCACATAATGGCATCGTGAAAAGGGTTATGTCATGATCGTTAGTTGAGTCTTGTGCAGGCAAGGATGTCTGATATAACACATTGGTTCTATGTACCCACAATAACAGAGAGTTTGAACAGTTAGAACGAGCATTTGTGGTGAGGCCAATGTAGAGCAATTTTCAACCTGTGTTTAACTCCTTTCCTCTTAGTTTCATTCAAGCAGAGACCTTGTGTATCCTACTTTCCTTGTGTGTTCTTGTGTTGGTGGGGATGACGACTATAGAATAAAGAGCAAGAAGGAATAATCAACATGCTTTGTTTTCGTTGTTAGTGGAGAAAGGACAGGCTCTTTTTATCTTTTTTGTAGTAAATAGGACTGGAACTTCCAGGCATTCACATGTAAGCATGCGAATATAGACCCAGACATCATATCTTTCAAAAATTCTGCTAAAAATTTGATCATAGACCTAAAAGTAAGATACAAAATGATAGAACTCATATAGGGTACCATAGGAGAAAATGTCCCTGACCTTGGGCTTCTAAAGGATTATACCCCAAGCACAAACCACTGTACTATAGAAAGAATAAAAAGACTAGCTACACATTGGGAGGAAATATTTACAAAATACATGCTGATGAAGAACTGTGTCTAAAATATACAAAAGAACTCTTAAAATTTAACAATAACAAAAACAAACAATGCAACTAAAAGATGAGCAAAAATTCTGAGCAGATTCCTTCTCAAAGTAGATACACAGATGGCAAATACACTTATAAAATGCTCAGTATCATATGTCTTTAGAAAATTCCACATAATATCGCTTCTTGGCCTTTTGGCTAAGTGTAGAATTACACATAATAAACTTAAGTTTACTATTTACTGTCTGAATGCTAAAATAGAACTCAAGAGACAACTTTCATCAACTTGTAGACAAGAAAAAATTTATTTATTTCCTACTTGGAGCCCTGGTGGAGTCGTGGTTACACATTGGGCTGCCATCGCCATGGTCAGCAGTTCAAAACCACCAGCAGGTCGATGGGAGAAAGACTGGGCTTTCTACTCCCATAAACAGTCTCAGAAACTCACAAGGTCTCACTATGAGTCAACATTGATTCAATGGCAGTGAGACTCGAGTGGGTGTGGTAGTTACATAATCTGGTGTCAATTTGCAAAGGGGTGGAGCCTAGCCTGTCAATCCGGTCGCAGCCGGATAGCCTCATTTGGAGGCTCCATAGAGATCAAGAGCTCACTGGAGGCCAGATACACACAAACTCTGCTCATTCCCTGCGAGACATTCCTGGTTGACAAGCCACATGGAGCTACGCTGATAGAGCCAGAGCCCTGGAGCTGGAGGAGCCATGTGGAGACCCACGCCAGCACTGAGATGCTTCCATCACCACTGGATCCACAAGACTTTCCACCCACTTGCCTGTGATGCATTCAGCATCATTGCATGGCTGCGTGAGTCTAAAGGAATTTATGGGCTAGTTTTGACATATAGAGTAATAACGGACTTATGGACTTGATCTGAACTGGACTGGGATGTTTTCTTAATGTACAATTGCCCTTTGATATAAAGTTCTTTCTTACAGATATATGATTGTCTCTGGATTTGTTTCGCTAGTCAACTCAGACTAACTCAGTTGGCATCTTAGGCTTTGTATTTGCTACACATTAAAAAAGACCCTATATTCCTGTTTTTTGAAACAGATTTCCCTGGAGAAGAGAGTTGCAGAGTTACGTAGTTAAAGGGAGGGGAAAAAAGCTAAAGGCAAAATTAGGTAGAAAAAAAGAAAATTGAGTAGGAAACAAGAATATTAAGAATAAGGATAATATAAGAAAAATTTCACAAGTGAGAAATATTTAGGAAAGGAAAAGGGGGCCATGCATTCATTGAATTACTATTAATTAGTAATTAATTAAAAGATGGCACACTTCTTGTGTGTCAGGTGCTGGTGTAGGCAGCTAAAAATCAGTGTTGAGAACAAGAGAGTCTAGATCTGTTTCTCCTTGGAAGTTACATTGTAGCAAGGGAGACAGGCAATAAGCAATTAGATAAAATGACAGTATACATGAAAAGCACTTAAATAGTATCTAACACATAGTCACTGCTCAATAAGTATTATAGTTATATATATGTAACAGTGAAATTCAATGATTATTTTGGATAATCAAGCATTTGGCATGCCCCCCTTGGAGGTCAGGTTTCCAATAACTTTAAATTTTAGAGATGGTCACAATGCTCATCAATTTCAGAAACTGTCTTTGTGTCTGATTTCAAGGTTACTCATCTTGGAGAAAGTTCTGAGTTGCTCATGTGTTACCCATAATCATTTCCTACTGCCCTGCAGCCATGGTGTCACTGTACAGAACACATCATTAAAACTTTTTTCTTCACTCTTTCCTTCAACTATTAGTGTGATATGTCCAAACAAGGTGCAGCAGATCAGTCATCTCTAGGAGGGACTGAAGAACAGGGTTTGTGGGTAATGAAAATGATTACTGGTATGATAGTGAGTTTACCATCAACACTGACAGTTGTCTCACACTGTAGCAAGTGTTAAATGCACTTGCAAAGAAACCTCAGATGCCAGTACAGGTAGCAACGCAGAGCTAGAATTTGCTCATAAACCTGAAACTTCTGATCCAGTGCTTCTCACACTGTCAAGTGTCTGAGAAGCTAGGTGGGGAAATAACAACGAAGATTTTCAAGGACACAGTAGTCTAATTTTTTAGCCAGGGATATTAATACTAAGGGCAAGAGACTCAGTAGAGTGGCTTCTCAATGTACATCTCAGCTTTCACTTTACATTTAATAATTTTATTTGTTTGTTCAACAAATAAGATGCATTTTATGTACTTTATTATGCTACATCCTAAGGGATCTTGGAGTTTAGGCTTCATGGACCTGTAAATTGAAACAAAATCATTTGGCATAACATCATACACTTGCAACTTTCATCTAGTCAAAAAGGATATTTTATTTTTTAAAATTATTGCCACCATTTAATTAGTAAAAGGGCATTTTAAATACCAAGAAACTAGGAAGTGAATAATATCAGAATACATGAATAAGATTAATTTTATTAAAAAGAACACCAATTGGTAAAAGTAACTTTATTGAGAATCTCTGTACATATCTACATATCTCGACATACCCTCTTGACATACATCTCTTTCCAGACAACCAGTGACACGGGTGACAGAGATGGGTACCAATTCAGTATCATGCTTCAGTGATTTCATCTCTTGCTTCCCTAGCAAGTATGTGAAAGCAAATAGCACACCACTCCCTCTCCCTCCTCAACCTTCCTTCTGATACCTGCCTGGAGCTCAGAGTCAAGGGGCAGTGTTCATTTGTTCAACTAAGCTATAGCAGATTACAATTTATTATCAGAATATACTAATCATGAGAGCGTCGTGAAAATTGGAAATAATTATTTGTGGGTCAATAAGTCGAATCTCATTAGAAGTCATCAAGAAGTAAATGAATTGTCCAAAATAATGCCCTGTTTGTTTCTTCAAGTATGGTTGTAAAATGCATTTACCTTAATTGGAATTTTCTGGAAGGCATACACTAAACCAAGAATTAAAGGGCTTATTTATTATTACTATTATTATTATTTTGAGATGCCAAACCTAGGACAGAGAATGTGAGGAAGTCTGTACACAGCCATAGAAAACATGGAGTTCCTCACCACCCAACAGGAAGCTGGGCTGGTCAGCCCCGTTTGTTGGTTGCACAAGTGACTTTTCTGGAGAAATGCAGTTTGTATTTGTTCGTCGGAACAAGGGAATTTATCCATTTGCTCCTCTCACATCTTTTCCTTCCCATGTGCCAAAATTGGCTCTGTGGGATGCTAATTTCCTTCCATGTCTATCCGTTAGCACCTTTAAAACTAGTCTGTGTCGGATGCTGCATTAGGCTAGATTTTCTGGAGAAGCAAAACTAGTGAGCCAGGAAGCAGAAAGAGGAACAGGGAAGCAGAAAGACCACAGATGGGTGGAGACAATGGTGGATGGATCAGAGGTCAGCAGAGCAGGTTTGTGATTGCAGAGTCCAATGAATCCAAGATCAGCAGGCTGCTGCTCGCGCTCAGGGTTAGCAGGCAATCTGATGGGCCATTAGTTTAACCCAAAGAACTGGAGGTTGATGAGACAGATGCAGCATCCAGACCAGCAAGAAGGTGGCGTGGAGTCTGCTCACACAGAAGGAGACCACACATCCAGGTAACATCCCTTCAATTCAGCAGGCCCGTAACCTGGATAAAGAGGCTAGACTCCTCCCCAATCTTCTTAGAACTGTGGTTTGCTTTGTTTTTGACTCATAGCAGATCCAATTATGGAGCTGATTACACTGATAAGCTACATCAGGGATGATTACCAGGTCCTAATTTCCAAACTGAGAATCCTGGGTGTACTAATGTGTTAGTCTGGGTAGACTAGAGAAACAAATTTATAACGCCTCATATGTGAATAAGAAAGAGGTTGATATAAAAGAGCAATTGAATATTGGGAAAACATCCAAGCCCAGTTCAGATCAAGTCCATAAATCTGATATTAGCCCACATGTCTAATACTAATCTATAAAGTCCTCTTCAGACTCAGGAAACACATGCAATGATGCTGAATGCAGGAGGATCACAGGCCAATGGGTTGGAAGTTTTATGGATCCAATGACATTATAAGTCTTTCAGTGCTGCCAGGGGTTTCTATGTAGCTTCCCGGGCTCCAGAGATCTGGCTGCATCAGGGTAGGTCCATGTGGCTTCTCCAGCACACAGGGTGTAGCGCCATGTGTCTTGTCTGTAGAGCATCGTCTCAGGGAGTGAGCAGAGAGAGAGAAGTGTCTCTAGCCTCCAAGAAGCAAATTCAGAAGTTCCCAGAATTCTCAGGAGAAGGCCATGCCTACACAGAGGCCTCATTGGTTATATCTAGATTGACAGGCCAAGATCCCAACCCTTCACTCATAACCCTCTCAGATTGACACCGTATTATGTAACTACCACAGCTAAATTGATGCAAAACTCAAATATCACAAATAGTATGCCCGTGTGTGGGTTTTAGCCAAGTGTGAAAGTGGTGGGAAGAGCCAGAATTCCCATTAGTGGACTGGCTCACCAGGTTGCTCTTTGGTGGCCAAGGGTGGAAAGGAGCTAGGGTTTCCAAGATACTGGCTTGTTGGTCCAAGTTGACGAGTCCTGTGGGTACTTAACCAGGATGACTGGGGTAGACAATACCTGTGGGTCTGGGGGACGGGTGGCTCTGAGGAAAACTGAGGAGGCTCATAAGGTTTGCTTGGAGTGTGGTATTCATATACAGAGAGAGTTGCATTATAGCTGTGCTTTTCCATGTTTGTTACAAGTACATTTGTGGTACATAAGATAACATAGGTCAACTGTGAAAGGACATTTAAAATGTAAGCTGTCTGCTACTATGTGGATCAGGATAAAATAGCTGGTAATTTAATATGACAGTATTCTATATTTACAACAATAAAATATGATTTCCTTTTAAACAAATTTATTTTTAAATTGTGTTTATTTAAAGGAAAATATTAAGTGAATCCGAGTACAGATTGAATACTGATATGGCAAATATTGCTGTCTGATGATTATGGATAATGGGCTCGATGATTCTTTCAATGCCATTGTCCATGATGTAATGGCTACCTGCACATTTTGTCTTAGTGATAAGAGAGAGATACAAAGGTTTGAAAACCCGCGATCCCTATTCTCTGGTGGGTTGATTGCTTTGACTTGGGTTTGATTTTAGAACCCTACTATTTAACAATAAAATTCTTCTAGCTTCCTAGTTTGGTTTTTATCGTGCACATTTTTTTCTTCATTAAATATTTACTTTCTTGAATCGCTTAGAGTGGGGGAAAAAAGTAAACTCATAGTCATTTGTAGCGGTTCTTATTCCCTCTTTCCTTTCTGAAGCATTAGTGCAACCCTAGACGATCCGTCTTCACCCTTCAGTAGAGTGTGGGAGTCACCGGCGGGCTTTACGGCCAAATAGACTTGCTGGCCTTGCAGATTCGGTTTGGGGTGGTACTGAATCAAATGTGCTCTTGATATCCAGATAAATCATGGCTTAACTTCTTTTGGTAGAATTTATGTTGGTTTATGAAACCAACTAGTAAAAAGAGAATTAAAAAAACCTTACCAACAAAGCAGCTAATGTGGCCACTCTAATTCAGATGATTTCTCCTTAAATAGACCTTGCCTAATATACACACAGTAAATGAGTATTTAAACACTTTTATTCAAAACAAAGCTAGCAACCACCCAACATGCGAGTATATAAAAAGATGAGGATGCATCGTTGATGATAGCAGTTTAATACCCTTTAAAGTAAGTAAAATGCACTCAGAATAGGACAACCTATGCGGATCTGTTACAAATCAATAGGAACTTTGTGAGGGGAGTTTTTGCCAAGCAGTTAGTTCCACACCTCATGGTAATTGTTTCTGACAATTTCGAAAGGCTATATAGAAGACTTTGGAGCCCTGCTAGTGTAGTGGTTACACACTGAGCCGTGGCCTGCATGGTAGGTAGTTAACACCACCAGCGGCTCCTCAGGAGACAGACTGGACTTTCTACTCCTGCAAACAGTGGCAGCTTCGGAAACCCGCAGGAGGTCACTGTGGGTCAGCATTCCCTTGATGGCAATGACTTACATAGAAGAATAGAGGGCAGTGGTGGGTCCGTGGTAGAACTGCTGTCTTCCATGTTGTAGAACTAGATTCTACTCCTGGTCCGGGCACCTCAAGTACCAGCACCACCCAGCTCTCAGCAGAGGGTTGGACGCGGTTGTGGTGTCGATCAGGTCTCAACAGAGCTCCCAGTCTCCGAAAGATCAGGAGGAAAGGCCTGGTGAGCAGCTCAGAAAAAAACTCTCTGGATCTTAACTGTCTAATCCTGCCAGGCATTGGGTCACCACGAGCTGGGTGCTGACTTGACAGTAGCTAGTGGTGATGCCCTGAGCTGCTAACTGTTAGGTCAGCAGTTCAAAACCACCAGCTGCTCCTCAGGAGAAATCCTAGCCTTTCTACTCTCAGGAACCCATCGAGGCATTTCTACCCTGTCTTACAGGGTCGCTATGACTTGACATGGACTCGATAGTAGTGAGCTTGGAATCACAACATATAGAAGACTGGAGCCAGTATTTCTCTGATATAATTTAAAAATAATGGTTTTAGGGTTCTTGTTCTAATTCCTCTATAAGTGCTTATCGTTTATTCCTTAATGAGGGTTTGACAGACGCTGTAAGGGGAACAATAATTTTTGTGTTGTTAAATGCAGTTGAGTCAATTTTTGACACATAGGGATCCCATGCAACAGAGGCCAACTTCCCTAGAGGCTTTTTAAAATTGTGTTCACTTTACAGGAGCAGGTTATCCGCCAGATCTTTTTTCCCCTTAGAGCCTTTGTTAGGCTGGGTTTCTAGAGAAGGAAAAACCAGTGGTCCTTATGTCTATATAAAGAAGTAAATGTATCTCAAGGAAGTGGCTCACACAGGTACAGAAACAGCTAAGTTCATTGTGGTTCCGGTCTATGGGCTAGACGGTAAACCTGGGATTCTCCCGACTCACGTAGCTGCTGGGGTTGGTGGACTAGGAAACAGAAGGACCACAGACTTGTGGAGACAGAGGCGAGTGAATCTAAGGTGGCCAGGCAATATGTCAGGCTGCTGATAGAACTCATGGTCTGTAGCCAAAATAGTGAGCTGCTGGCTCAACTCCAAAGTACTGGATGCTGATAAGACAGATGCAGCATCCAGACCAGCAAGGTGACCCTATGAGAGAGGGTAGCACAGCCCCTTTGAGCTTCAGAGACCATGACTCTTTATGGGAGTAGTAAGCCCATTGTTTCTCTTGCAGAGCTGGCCGGTGAATTTCAACTGCTGACTATGGGGTTAGTAGCTCAACTTGTCACCAGGAGGCCACACCCTGAGGAAACAGACAGTTGCAGCAGGGCTGAGATCTAAGTAAGAGCTTTCATTTCGCCCGGATCTTTTCACAACTGTTTTGGTGCTCACAGCAGATTACATCATAGACAGGTTTGCATTAAGTTACACCACATCATGGGGGAGGTCTCAACTGCCAAATTACTGAGAATCTTGGCCCAGCCAGGTTGACATAAAACCCAACTTTCACAGATCCCCTGGATGAATTTTAACTCCCAGCTTTTTGGTTAGCAGCCAAACACCACCATACCCATATGCTAGGAAACATACTATACACACACTGCATAGATTATTTTATTTAGTTCTCATCACAACTTCACAGAGTGAATATTAATATTTATGTTCTACAAATGTTAAAAATAAAGCTAATTAACTTGTGTAAGGGGGCAAAATTGGATCTGAATCTTGGCTTGTTTGTCTGTAAAAACTGCCTGCACTTTTAATTACTAGGCTACTTCTGCAAACACTGTCATCACAAAGAAGCAAGAGTAGGTAGCTCAACAAGAGATATATCACCCCCTTTATTGCCTAACTTGAGCAAGAGTTTGGAACTGTTAGCAATAAGTAAAATGATAAGATAGATATCGACGATTGTAGGGGACTCTCCTTTTGAAAGATGACCTGGTGTAAGTTCTGCGGTCTGGATAGCATCTCTCTGTTGCTTCATCTCAATCATCTTGGGTTGGAAAGCATATTTAAGGAATCACTAATGCAACATCCATGGTTACTCGTTTGCTGTTTAAGAAGAATCTGTTACAAAGGAAGATATGGTACTGCAGGAGGGTTAGATTCAGAGAGTAAAGATGAACCCAGTGTTTTCCCATCCATTTCCTCAAGAAGGTATGAAAAACGTGAGCTCCTTTAAATTTTCACGAATGATGTAGGAGCAATGCGCTAGGAAGGAGGAATGGGAGGAATAGAGATTCTGAGGATAAGTCATAAGAACGGACAGCAATTTTAATGGGTTGGTGGGGAGTGCAAGTGCTTGACTGCTAACAGAACATTTGTTGGATAAATCCACCCAAAGGCAACTTGGAAGAAAGACTTGGAGATCTGGTCCAGACAAGTCAAAGACATTGAAAACCCTACGGAATGCAGTTCTATTTTGACATATGATGGGCATTGTGCATTAGCATGATCTTGGTAGTCGGTGGTAAATTATGGTAAGTAGATCCTGATATTTTCACATCTTGGTTGTAATCATAGGAGAGGTGAGTGGAAATAATTACTCTTCAGTGTGAGACTAGAGATGGAATGGTGTTTTAAATAATTATTTATTGTTTACAAATTTTTGCACTGGAAAACAAAATAAACCATGTTTAGACATGATACAACATCCCGGGGCCCAGATAGACCTATTCAGACATTTGGTCATGTCTTGATTGGTTTTCCTGACCACTAGTTATAAAGGTCCATGCTGCCCACTCGTCTCCCAAACCTTCAAGCAGGAGAGAATGTATTAGCAGCCAACACGAGTGAGCTCATGCTTTACCTGGAGCATTATATGTTCTTGGTTCTTATCTTGCTGGATAATCAAAGACGCATTAATGGTACCAATTACAAAGTGTGAATTTGATTTATAGCTCTTTGTTACTTTCTCTGGCAGTCACCAGGCAATAGGAAAATCCACACACAGCAATCTAAAGACAATTTAGACTGAAATGGTTCTTTGCAATTTAGGCATTTAATTAGGGGCTTTAAAGCTTAATTAAAAAGTTAAATCATTTGTCTTTATTTCTGAAACAATGCTTTTGTAGATGGTTCAATTATGTAAAATAAAACACAGTAAGATATGTATTTCCTTGTCTGAAGTTATAGCATCGTTCACACATAATAGCACAGCCCCATAAAATGTATTTGAGAATATAGAGCAAAATTGAAATATAGATCCATTAAATATGGTATTGAAAGTAACTTCTGGTCTGTGAAGTTGTTTTTTTCTCCTTTGTTTCATGATCCTTGCACCATACGAGCTTTTCCTCCAAAAATGTAAGTGATGAGGAAAAGGGGTTTTAGATGTATTACCTCCTGTTCCATCCAATGTGCACACACACGGACAGAAAACAAAACTGGAATGAAACTTCCCATTGAGCTTCAGTTGTTGAACACCAGGCAGGGAACCGCATGGCCTCTTCTAAGGAGCATTCTGCTGCACACATCTACCCTTTCCATTCAAAGGGTTTGTACCTCGGCCTCACTGGCCTCACCCCTGGGTGCTTCCATTTCTGTCAGATTCTTGGTTCTTTCCTCCCGAATGCACTAGGGATTGGGTCTGTGATTCCTTCTTCGCAAAGCTGCCTTAATTTTGTGTTACCTTTTATTGTAAGATCGGCTGTGCAGTGAAAATGTTTTGGGGATCTAACACCTGGGTTTGTAAAAACCACCTACAGGCAGCACCCCCGGGACAGGAATACCCGATTTATGGACAACTCGTATTTACCTTTGTTGCTGTTGAGTCTGGTGGGGTTGACTCCAATTTGTAGCAAACCTTGTGAACAACGGACACAATCGCTGCCTGGTCCTGCGCCACCCTCGCAGCTGCTGCGATGGTCCAGCACAAAGATGCAGTCGCCGCGTCCATCCGTTTCTTGGAGGGAGTGTTTTTCTCCTTTTACTCTCACCCTCTAAGTACCCGAAGTTCCTGTGAATGTCCTTATGCTGAACCCACCCCAGTTACAACACATTCTTCATCACAGTCATCGTCACTTTCTGTATGTACAGAGATCGTCGAAAAACCGTGGAACCTTTTCCTGCACTAACATCAAGAAGAAACCAAAGCCACTGCCATCGAGCTGATTTGCCCGCTGAGCTCTCCTGTAGGACAGAGGACAGCTGCTCCAGAGGGTTTCGGAGGCAGTAGATAGTAAAAAAAATCATTGTACTGGGGGGCTCTTACAGCTCTTATCACAATCCATCCATCCATTGTGTCAAGCACATCTGTGCACATGTTGCCATCATCATTTTCGAAACACTTTCTTTCTACTTGAGCGCTTAGTATCACTTTCCTCCCTCATGAGCCCCTGATAATTTATAATCTTTTTTTCCATGTCTTACATTGACCCCTGTCTCCTTTCACCCACTTTTCTGTTGTCCATCCTCCTGGGACGGGGTTATAGCTCAATCATTGTGATCGATTCCCCCTTTCTCCTCCCCCGCCCCCCCCACCTTCCCCTGCCCCTCCTGGTATCACTACTCTTAGTATTGGTCCTGAGGGGTTTTTCTGTCCTGGATTCCCTGTGTTTCTAGCTCTTATCTGTACCAGTGTACATTCTTTGGTCAAGCCGGATTCATAAGATTGAATTGGGGACACGATAGTGGTGGTGGTATGAGGAAGCATTAAAGAACTAGAGGAAAGTTGTATGTTTCGTCGTTGCTCTACGAGGCAGTAAATCTTATGGAAGCAGACTACCTCACCTTTTTTCTGTGAGTGCCTGGTGGGTTTGAACTGCCAACTTTTCAGTTAGCAACCCGGTGCTTAAGCTGTTGTACCATCAGTGTCCCATTCCTGCACTAGTGTAAGGTTAACTTAGAGTTATAACTCCTTTTCTGACATACCTCAAAATTCATCTTAAAGACACACTTAGGAATGGGCCTTGTTTGTAACTGGGTGACTGCTTGCTTTATTCTAGATTTATTAATTTTTTCCCAAGGAATTCTTATTATATGCTCTTTATTAGCTTAGTGTACACTGCTTATTATTGTGGGTAGCAGGACTTCTATCAAATAGATGAGACGTGTATATCTGAACCAAGTGGGTAAATTGCTTAAAGAAACGTAAGAGTAATTATGAAGATGGAAAAGAGAGTAGGGAAAAAGTATGAATCATAGTCAAAAGACATAGCTTAGAGTGGAGTCAAGGGCACGGCACAGGTAGCGAAGATAATCTCAGACTTGCATAGGCAAATGCTGTCTTCAGTAGGAAGAGGATGTGTGAGGGCAGTCAGTGTGTAAGTGTGTGTTAGAGGAGTAGGTTAAAAGTTGAGATAATTAGTGTCAATTGGCCTAGATCTGTGATTCTTACCACTGGCTGCACATTAGAATCACTTGGGGAGGTTTTAAAAAAATACTGATATGTAGATTCCATGTCACGCCAATTAAATCAGAGTCTTGATGGGTGGAACTGAGTCCTCAGTATTTTTTAAAAACTCCCAAGGTGAGCTTAATGAGCAGTCACAGTTGAAATCCACTGGCCTATATCTTCTTAGTAACATGGCAGCAGTATTTCCTGCTGTGCGCAAAGGAAGCAGTGTGAGTAAGACAAAGTTGAGAAAAGGATTAGCTGAAGTCACCGGCAAAACTCAACTGGAAGTCCATAAACTCGGCTCAAAACACTTTGAGAATTCCAGTGGGTCTGAATAATATTAGTTTGATGTAATAAGGGCCCAACCCATGTGGTATTGTTCCCTAGTGATGCTTGACAGCCAAGGAGTGGGGATAAGGAAGATTAGTGTAATTTTGGGTGGACAATTCTCTCTGCTAATAGTTCCCAGATCATGCTCCAGATCAGAGGCATCTGAGAAACGTGTTAAAAACACAAATTCCAGGGCCACACCTACAGCTAACTTTTTCAAGAAATCTGATTCAGGGCTGGGAATCTGTCTTGTTGTTTAATTTTATTGATTATTTGGTAGAGGTTTAGACAGCAAATTAAGTTTCCATTTAATTTCATAACAAATTGTTCAATGACTATAGAAACACTTATCACCAGGTGTCAGCCTTCTCTTGGAAGCCCGCACCATCTAGTTGTGATCTCAGGGTAGATGAATTATGGTTCATAGACTTATGTCTACTCTGAGCTTTCAGTTAGGGTTTTGCTCCTGGTGAGTAGAGACCCGCTGTTTTGGTGTGTAAGCATGTCCAGTCCCAAGCTTTTAAGACCTCAGACAGTGGAATCTATTTCACTATGACTATGCTATGTCAATCAACTGAATTTTCCCATGGGACTATAGTTCAAAGCTTTCAAACCCAGGAAACCAATCCTGGAAATATTTGGTTATGTCTGCATAGTGTCCATATTTGTGTCTTCAATTAACTTATGTGCTTGCCCCCCACATTTGTATATACATGTACCTGTAGTGCGGTCAAGGAGCCCTGGCGGCATAGTGCAGTACACAGTGAGCTGCTAACTGAAAGGCAGGCAGCTCAAATCCACCAGCCGCTCTGCCAGAGAAAGGTAACGTTATCAGCTCCCATACAGAGTTATAGTCCCACAAACCCTATGCAAGGCTGCTATGAGTTGGAATTGACTTTATGGCAGTGGTTTGGTATAGTTAGTTCTAGTTTTTCTCACCTGTGCACACACCTGCGCACATCTATATAATGCTCGTTTTCCTTTGACTTGTGCTCACTACATCTGTGTTCAGTGCCACTTTTCTCATCTCCCAAACAAACACCAAGTTTCTATAAAGTATACTTTCTCCTCTCCTTTGCTTCTCTTTTGATAAAAGAAGGATCATATTGTATGTGTCCACATATGCTTGGCTGATTTCACTTAGTATTATGTCTTCTGGGTCCATTAGTGTTATTCTATGCTTCATGGATTCATTATTTTTTTCATGGTTGCATAGTATTCCATTGCATGTATTTGCCACAATGTGGTGACACATTCATCTGCTGATGAACACTTTGGTTGTTTCCATTTACCTTCTATTGTGATAAATCAACAATGAGCATAAGTGTGCATATGTGCATCCCATTATTTTGAAGATGCTGTGGTGGTGCTGTCCAGGAATGCTGGACGGTGATCCACACATTCAGTGGTTCAAACCCAGCGGCCACTCCAAATCCAGCAACCACTCATTGGGAGAACTAAGAAGTATAGCCTCAGAAATAATATATAGATGTATAGCCTCAGAAATGTATATACATTTATGTATATACATAAAGATGTATAGCCTCAGAAATAATATATAGAGTTGTTATGTGTCAGAAGCAACCCCAATGCAGTGAGTGTAGGTTAGGGTGGACGGTAGGGTCACTCACTAGAATTGGCATTGATATTGAGTTTGGGTCTCTTTCTATTTTGTAGAGAGACCAGATGCCACCCTACACTACTTTTGCATTAACTCCACATGTCCAACAATTTGAAAAAGAGCAGCAAAATAAGCCTACAATTTCCAGAAGAAAAGAAATGATACTCAAGCAGAAATAAACAGAAAAAAACAACAACAATAGGAAGAATCACCAAGACTATAAATTGGTTCTTTTTAAGTAGTAATCCTATAGACAAATCACTGGCAATTTTAACAAAGAAAACTAAAGAGAAAATGCAAAACAAGAGGAACAAGTAAGACATGAAATCAGCAATGCCACCATACAGCCTATTGGAATGAAATGTATAACAGAACAATATGAAGAACAATACCTCAACAAATTAAGAAACAGACAAAATTATACTATTTTCTTACTTCTTGATTTGTTATACTTATCAAAACTTTCCAACCATCAATATAAGCAAAGCGTTTTTAAGGATCCAAAATATCTGCAATTTCAGTACTTCGGTATGATATTAGTAATTCTCCTGCTTGTTTCCTGAGTACTGAAGAGAGAAGAACGCTTTCATTATTGCCTTGCAGAATCTGCCATAGACGCCTCCTGGAGTCACAGCTGTGTAGGCCTGTGACAGACCCAGAAGACTCATGACTTAATCTTAAAAGCTTCCCTTTTTTGTTTCTTAGCAACTTTAGTGCATGTAATTTGCATGTCATGAACATCTGTCATTTTAAGTGTACAATTAAATGATGTTTAGTAAGTTTTCTGAGTTGTGAAACCATTGTCACAACCTGGGTTTACAACATTTCTCATCACTTTAATAAGACCCTTCGTGCCTTCCTGCAAATCCCTGTTACCTTCCCCACATCCTAGTCCTTGTAACTGTTTGGCGCTATTGAGTCAGGGCCAACGCAGAGTGACCCCGTGCACAACAGAATGCAACATGCCCTGGTTCTGCACCATCCTCACAATTGTTCCTATGGTTGGGGCCATTCACTGCTGCAGCCACTGTCTCAATCCTTCTTGTTGAGACAGTGCCTTGCTCTTTTCCATTGACTCTCTACTTGACCAAGCATGATGTTCTTCACCAGGGACCGGTCTCTCCTGCTAACATGCCAAAGTATGTAAGGCGAAGTCTTGCCATCCTTTCTTCTAAGGAGCAGTCTGGTCACACTTCTTTCAATATAGATTTGCTTGTCTTTTTGGCAGTGCATGGTACTTCCAATATTCTTCTCCAGCACCATAATTCAAGCACATCGATTCCTCCTCAGTCTCCCTTATTTGATGTCCAACTTTCACGTGCATAATTTGTGATTGAAAATAACAAGGCTTGGGTCAGGTGCACTTTAGTCCTCAAAATAACATCGTTGTTTGTCGACACTCGAAAGTGGTCTTCCGCAGCAGATTTACCCAACACAACATGTCTTTTTCTCTGTTGATTGCTACTTCCATGAGCATTGATTGTGCATTTCAGCAAGCTAAAATCCTTGACAACTTTCAATCTTTTCTCCATTTAGCATGAGGTTACCCTTTGGTGCAGTCGTGAGGATTCTGATCGTCTTGACATTGAGTTGTAATCCATACTGAAGGCTGCAGTCCTTGATCTTCCTCAGCAAGTCCTTAAAGTTCTCACAGTCCGAGGCAACCATTCATCTATTTTCTTTCTTTCGCAAAAGAAAACACTGAGTCAATTTTGGCTTCAAGAATGGCAGCACAGAACTTTGCTCCACAGGCTTTACGATGGCTGCCTCTTTGCAGGAGGATTGCCATCAAATCTTTCTGAGACGTCTCCGTATGGACTTGACCAATCTTTCATTTAGCAGCCTAGCACATCAACTCTTGCTAACCCCTAGGGACTCCTCTGTCTGTATAGATTTGACTAAAGGTTGTCCGTTAAAATATTTTTGTTGTTGTTGCTCTTTCTAAGATCGTATCATCCCATACTGTAATGATTGAGAGCTAAATTTTCCCAGAATTGCTTTATAGTCTGCAAAGTGTGTCTCTTTGAATCTCAGTGTGTGTTTTCTATTTGAAGCTAGTATTGAAATAGGCGCTGTGGGATGCACATGGAATCTAAGTATGTTTTCCACTGGGAAACAGTAAGCCTGCCAGACATCTCTGGCAAGAAGTGAGCACTCATCCTAAAAAAATAAGAATTCTGGCTTGGAATTCACAATGCCAGCTTCTCACACTAGTCTTCTTCTAAAATGTCTCTGTGCATCCATTTAAGGCTGGCTTGTCTTAATTATTTGTATAGCATAAAAGGAATATAGTTGTTTCACTTTCTTTTTTAAAATTACCATTTTCCTGAATTTGGGGTGGAAGTTCAAACAAAATATTTTTTAAAAATGAACCATGTTTACACAAATCACTCAATAACACTGATTACATGCTTCATATTGTGACCATATTCTTACTGTTTCTATTTACTTTCTCCATTTCCAGGAACACAGTCTCTTTGTTCCCTTATTTCTCTCTCAGCTTCATATTGTAGTAATTATTGACCATTTGGTCTCATATAGATGCTTTTTAAAAAGAAGCTCAGTATTCACGGATGATATTCTTTATTTTATGAGCCAATATGCTATTCAGTATAAAGGTGACTTCAGGAGGCAATTTCAGTTCAAGATACTAAGCATATCTCAGGGTGATAGTGTTGGGGAGTCAACCATAAAAATGTAAACAGCCTACTTTTCATCCAACTCGGCCTGTCCCTTCTCCCTTACTAGTTCCCATGTGCTATGCAATTCTAAAAGTTATTTCCTGGACACATGTCACAAGAATTAAAAATAATATAATGGCCTTTGCTTTAAGTCTCTTAAGTTGGGTTTCTAGGGAAGTTCTAGTCTTAGTGGTTGGCAAAGTGAAGTCAGCATGTCAGTGTAATAATATTGGAGAAAAGTTTAAGAGTCTACTTTATTCTGACATATTCCTTCTATTGTTAAAATTAAGTCAGGCATTTACTTAGCCTACTAACTTGCTGTTGCTTCATCTATCATTATGACTTGAGAGATCCTTGATGTATTTGAGACTGTGAGACAATGGAAAGAAAGTAGGGTTAAGCCTACTTGTTAAAATGGAATGATCACTTCTTATTTCTAAGGACTGACAACCTTGTATTATTGCTAACCTTTATAATGGACAAATGGCTAGTCTAAGAAATTTATTTTATTACATCTGAAGTGGAAGCCTAGTTTTTGATTTTGGTATTTTTACCAAATGGTCATCACATTCATCTTTTTCTTAACAGAGTTTTATCTATCCTTTAAAAAAAATATTTTCAGAGTGAAAGATGTGGTCTATGGAAAATATGTTATGAGAAAAGGCAGAGGAAACACTATGGTTCAAAAGGATATGAGCCTTTTTTTATTCTACGAACAGAATTGAACCATGAAGTAGTAAACATGAATCATGTATTTGATTGCGTGTTTTCAAAGAGGGATTGAAAATATTATTTGAAATATTCTTCTATCTACATTCAAAGCATTCTAAGGGACAGGGCCCACACAGTTTATAGCCCACTTTTCTCTTTTTAAATTCTCTTTCTACTTTCCATACAAGTTTATTATGTCTGTGTGTCATTTTCCCATTATTCATAGAATGTTTCTGAGTCTACCGTCGACATTCATACCTCAAGCCAAGAAAAGTATCATACTTACAGGTGAGAAAAGATTACTGAAAGTCTTAACACCCTTTATACCCACATGAATCATTGGATGGAGAGTCAGTTAAGCAAGAGCAGGTCACAAATTGTTTCTCTTTGACTAACACAACTATTTATCATGGAGTTGATATTATCTCATAGTGACCCTATAGGACAGAGTAAAACTGTTCTATGTGTTGAGCTGACAATCATAAGTTCAGTAGTTTGAAACCATCTGCCACCACACTGAAGAAAGTTGAGGCTTTCTACTTCCATCAAGATTTACAGTCTTGGAAACCTACAGGGGAAGGTTTACTTGGCCCTATAGGGCCCCTTTGAGTCAGAATCAACTCACTGGCAGGGAATGAGTGAGCAAGTGAATGTAGTGGAAGCAGAGTTAGAACCAGGTACCTCTTGATCAGTACCTGAGTGCTTAGTCACATTGCCACCAGGGTTACTTGCTCTTTGAATACAAGCCAAATTCACTGCCATGGAATTGATGCTGACTCATAGAGACCCTATAGGACAGGGTAGAACTGCCCCTGTGGCTTTCGGAGGCAGTAGATCTTTATGGGACTAGAAAGCCTCATCTTTCTCCTGAGGATCAGCTGATGGTTTAGAACCGCTGACCTTGCCATTAGCAGCCAATGTGTAATCACACTGGCTCCTGTTTGAACCATAAAGGGACTCCTAATGAATGTATCTTAGACCAGTTAATGGTGTACCACTGGTCACTTCAGTTTTTTTTAATACTTTTATTGGGGCTCTTACATCTCTTATCACAATCCATATGTTCATCCAGTGTGTCGAGCACATTTGTACATATGCCGCCATCATCATTTTCAAAGCATTCTCTTCCTTCTTGAGCCCCTGATATTTGCTCCCAATTTCTTCCTCCTCCCTCCCCTGACCGCCCTCCCTCACAAACCCTTGATAAGTTGTAGATTACTAGTTTCATATCTTACATTATCCTCCATTGCCCTTCACCCACTTTTCCATTGTTAGTCCCCCTGGGAGGGGATTATAGTTCAATTTTGTGATCAATTCCCCCTTTCTCCCCCCACCCTCCCCTAATCCTCCTGGTATCTCTACTCTCATTATTGGCCCTGAGGAGTTTTCTATCCTGGATTCCCTGTGTTTTGGGCTCTTATCTGTAGCAGTCGATTCTGGTCTATTCCGATTTGTAAGGTAGAATTGAGGAAGCACCAAAGAACTAGAGGAAAGTTCTGTGTTTCATCGGTGCTATACTGCACCCTGACTGGCTCCTCTCTTCCCTGTGATCCCTCTGTGAGGGGATGTCCAATTGTCTACAGATGGGCATTGGGTCTCAACTCCATGCCCCTCCCCTCAATTCACAATGGGTATTATTGTGTTCTGGGTCTTCGATACCTGATACCTGATCCCACTGACACCTCATGATCACACAGGCTGGTGTGCTTCTTCTATGTGGGCTTTGTTGCTTCTGAGCTAGATGGCCCTTTGTTTATCTTCAAGCCTCTAAGACTCCAGACACTATATCTTTTGATATAGTGCCATCAGCTTTCTTCACCACATTTGCTTGTGCACCCATTTTGTCTTCAGTGATCGGGTCACTTCAGTTTTGATAGATCCTATTGTTAGGGCTTTATGTTCAATTACTATGATGTTGAATGGTGATTACTCAATTCCATTGTTCCTTCCACATTTGCTAGTTGGTGTTACACTGTAAGGTACTCTTTTTATTTCTCCTCACTAATGAATTAGTTGGTTAATTAACATTACTAGGGGTTCATAGATGTCTAATTTATTCAATAGGCCACATCTGTTTCTGTCATCATTTATTTGGTGATAAAGTTGTCCAAAATTTAGCAAGTGAGCACGCCTTCAGGCTGTTTCTTTCTTTCGTTCTTCTTCTTTATCTATTTAATAGAAATTTCACTTTGAAGCTGTGGAAACTAAAGTATAGAAAATTTGAATAACTCTAGTTTACACAGCTGACAAAGCTTTCATCAGTAGAAGATGCTGAGTACAGGATTCAAGTGTGAGTCATTTCATGGGAGATGAAGAAGATACGTGAACTCTACTGGTGTGGCAGTGAGGCAACAAAGGGAGAGTACCCATGAAGAGAGCATTACCCAGTCTCTTTCTTTGTAGGCAGTGAGCGTTTAAACTGGCTGGGGGACTCTCCAGAGCCTGTGTAGCGGTACATCTCAGTGATCCCACAGTTGGGGTGCATGTAGCTCATCTCATGTCACTTATATAGGAAAGGTGCTGGCTGAGGACATTAATCCTCTGGTATGTCTGGCATGCTTTATAGGCAGGCAGAGCAGAATTAGACATCCAATAATTAAGTGGCTATTGTGTTGGAGTGAAATTTCCTAATATGGCTCTTCTCCCCAAGTATGGTGCTGGTTAAGAACATTGAAAGTACCATGGACTGCCAAAATAACAAATAAGTCTGTCCTGGAGAAAGTAAAACCAGAATGCTCCTTCAAGGCAAGGATGGTGAGGCTTCGTTTCATATTTGGGCACATTGTCAGGAGAGACCAGTCCTCCTGCAGAAGGAGATCCTGCTTGGGAAAGGAGCCAGCAGTGAAAGAGGAAGGCCCTCAAGAAGATGGATTGACACAGAGACTCCGTTGAGGAGCTGCCACATAACAATTGGGAGGATGGCACAGGACAGGCAGTGCTTGGTTCTGTTGCACATAGGGTCACTGTGAGTCCAGACCCACTTGATGGCACCTAACAACAACAACAACCACCCAAGCCTCTGTAACTCCCACCAACTGATTGGGTGGGACTGTGCAAACAGGGTATGTGCAACACTAATAGAGGGGATCGGTCAGTTTTCATTACCAGTGCCCCTAGGCATAAGGATGAGCCATCTTTGAAGCAGCATCGGAGAGAGAAACCTCGGGGACCTTGGAAGAGCCCTTTCACCATCTGTTAGAAGTGGGCAAGGCCACCAAGACTGGCTGCCTCGGGGACTGTGGCACACAGGTTAAGAAGAGCAATCCTAGGCTATGAGGTACCTTCTCTTCAGCCGCCCTGAGACTAGGGATCTGTGGGACAGAGCGCGGAAGCAAAGGTCAAGGGGCTGACAGGCCGAGGAGCAGAGAGAGATTTGGCTACCATGTGACGGAAAGGCTGAGAAGCAGAGAGAGACTTGGCTGCTGGCTGAGAAGACCGATGTCTGTATCATTAATGTTTGATGATCCTGACTTGTGGTAGCCTATGCGAGTATTGTCTGAGCATTCTATTTGGCCATCGAAGCAAATGATGGACCCCAGCCTAGATGTCGAATGGTGTGGGAGGAATGGTTGGTGTCCAAGTAGGTAAAGAAGAACGCAGTGTCAAGGCATGTCTGACTAGGCCTCATGCAATAGGGAAGCCAAAATAGGTTGAATGGCCCTTCGTTGCTATTTATTGTAACTACAGTTTTTTCTTACTCAAAACCTTGAATTGTCTTCTTACCATGTTCAAAAGCTCATAGCT
>NW_022111321.1:9857539-9859448 GCF_000313985.2 Echinops telfairi | reverse complement strand
CAGTGAGAGAGTGAGACAGTGAGAGAGTGAGAGTGAGTCAGTGAGTGAGTGAGACAGTGAGAGAGTGAGTCAATGATCATTTCTTAAGAAACCCTTTATCTTGAGAGAAGATATTCGAAAGTAGTTGACTTGCCAGTTATGAATATACTCAGAAGAAGGGAATAGATCATGCTGGTGGGAAGGAGTGAGAACTAGATAACATTTGCCATTGTTAGCTGACATAGAATCAATTCCAGCAGTATTTAACTGATAACCAAAAGTTGGTGGTTCAAATCCACACAGTAGTACCATGGTAGAAAAGGCCTGATAATTGATTTGTTATGATTACAGTCAAGAAAACCCTATGGAGCAGTTATACTATGTAACACATGGGGTTGTCGTGAGACATGACGGTTAGTGTGTTTTTTTAAATGGAGGGAAAGGATGCTATGGTTGCCAAAATGCATAGGAACTGGAAACAGGTTGCCTGTACACCAATTCCTGATTGCCTCACCTACTGAAGCAATTTATTCTGTCTCCTTATAGTAGAGTGAAAGTGACAATGTGCATATTCTACGTCTTTGTGGAGACTAATACATACTGTTGTTGTTGTTGCTAGGTGCCCTCCAATCTGGTCCAATGAATATAGAGGCCTTATGCAAAACAGCATGAAACACTGCCTGGTCAGGTACCATTCTCACAATTGTGATGTTTGAGCCCAGACATGCAGTTTGATGCAGCTCTTCCATCAATCCATGTCTTTAAGGATCTTTCTCTTTTCTACTGACCCTCTACCAAGCGTGATGCTCTTTTCCAGAGGCCAGTCTTCCTGACAGGTCCAAAGTACACGAGATGAAATCTCACCATCCTCACTTCTAAGGAGCATCCTGGCTAACCACTAAGGACTTAGAATTATACCTGGCCTATGGAGATAAAAGGCACGCATTGCTAGTTGGTTCACTCAACGGTCTTTCCCAGCACTGTTTCCCTTAAGTGTTAAATAGCATGCAGGTTGTAAGTTGGTTTTTCTGCTTACTTGAAGATCAATACTTCCTCACTGACACAAGAGATCATAAAATAGATTTTGGCTTCCCATCACAGTTTATAAGAAGGAAGATAGAGCCAAAAGTGACCATTTCTAATAGGCAACTTAGAGTTTTAAAAGAAAGAATAATAATTCAAAGGGCCTAAAAGGCCAAAGTCAATATTTTTTAAGAGAACAGTTTTAGTACCTCATCTCTCATCTCCTATTATCAAAGTGCTTTTGGATCAAGAAATTGGTCTCCATAAAGCTGTTTTAAAATGAAAATGTTATATAGGAAATATGATATACTTAACTATTCTTGAATTAGCACACCAATTTGTTTTTTTCAATTGAAAGTTGAGCAGGTCTTTGGGAAAGAGATTATACTTAGGTTTGTTTTGACTAGAAGCAGGTTAAAAAACAAAGCAAAACTCACTGCTCTTGAATCAATGCTGACTCACAGTGATCCCCCTATGGGTTTCAAGACCACCTCTTGATTTCAAACTACCAATCATGAAGGTCACAGCCCAACACATAACCACTGCATTACAAGGGCTCACTAGAGGGAAGTTAGTGGCCAAGATTAGGGCGAGAACAGGTCCCCAAATAATGCTACAGTCAGTAGGAGTGAAGTAAAGATGGAAAAATCTGGAGGCAAAATAAATAATTTGCAGTTGGAAGCTAGATCAGGTGTAGAGAATTGGAGAAACGGGAAAAGAGAAAGGAATTTATAATACATTATATCACTTTTACAAAGTCTGTTATCTTTTTAAAAAAAATCATTTTATTAGGGGCTCATACAACTCTTATCACAATCCATACATATATCAATTGTGTAAAGCACATTTGTACATTCATTGCCCTCATCATTCTCAAAACATTTGTTCTCCACTTAAGCCCCTGGCA
>NW_022111321.1:9854305-9856720 GCF_000313985.2 Echinops telfairi | reverse complement strand
ATCAATTGTATCAAGAACATTTGTTCATATGTTGCTATCATCATTACGAAAACATCGTCTTTGTACTTGAGCTCTTGGTATCAGCTCCTCTTTTTCCCCTCCCTCCCCAACCCTTCCACCCATACAAACCCTTGATAATTCATAAATTATTTTTATTTTCAAATTTTACACCATCTGTGCTCTCCCTTCACGCATGTTTCTGTTGTTCATCCCTCTGGGTGGTAGTGGGGGTGGCCATACCCCGAATATTGCAATTGGTTCCCCTGTTCTCCCTCTTCTCCCCAAACTTTCCTTCTACCCTCATGGTCGCTCTACTCTCATTATTGGTCCTGAGGGTTTATCTGTCCTGGATTCTCTGTGCTACAAGCGCTTATCTGTACCAGTGCACATGCTCTAGTCTAGCTGGATTTGTAAGGTAGAACTGTGGTCTTGATAGTGGGTGGGGGAGGAAACATTAAAGAATTAGAGGAATGTTGTGTGTTTTGTCGGTGCTACACTGTACCCTGGCTGGCTTGTCCCTTCATTGTGACTCTCTGTGGTAGTTACATAATCCGGTGCCAATTTGAGACTTGATAGGATTAAGAGTGAAGGGGTGGAGTCTACTCTGTCAATCAGATAATAGCCAATGAGGTGTCTGTGTGTACACGGTCTTCTCCTGAGAATTCTGGGAATTCCTGGATTTCCTCCTTGGAGGTGGTAGACAGACTCTCATTCTCTCTGTCTCTATCTCTCTCAGCTCACTCCATGAGACAATGCTCAACTGACAAGACACATAGTGCCATGCCCTGAGAGCTGGAGAAGCCACATGGACCTATCCTGATACAACCAGACCTCTGGAGCCAGAGAAGCCATGCAGAGAATCCTGCCAGCACTGAGATGCTTACAATGCCACTGGATTCAGAAGACTTCCAACCCATTGGCCTGTGATCATCCTGCATTCAGCATCATTGCATGTGTTTCGTGAGTTTGAAGAGGACTTTATAGATTGGTATCGGACATATGGGCTAATATCAGACTTATGGCCAGATCTGGACTGGGCTGGGATGTTTTCTCCATATTCAACTGCTCTTGTATATAAAGCTCTTTCATATATATATATCTATGAATTTGTTTCTCTAGTCTACCAAGACTAACACACTCTCCTGTGAGGGAATGTCCAATTGTCTATAGATGGGCTGTGGGTCTCCATTCTGACCCCTCTTGTTTGCATTGAAATTGCTGTTTGTTTTGGGTATTCTGATATCTGATCCTGTCGACACCTCACAATCACACTGGTTGGTGGGCTCTGTTGCTTCCCTGCTAGATGGCCATTTGTTTATCTTCAAGCCTTTAAGATCCCAGATGCCATCTTGTAATAGCCAGGCACTATCTACTTTCTTCACCACCTTTGCTTATGCACCCATTTTGACTTCAGCAATCATTTCAGGGAAGGTGAGCCTCATAGATTGCCAGGTTATTAGAATAAAGTGTTCTTGCATTGAGTGATACCGGAGTAGAGGCCCGATGTTTGTCTGCTGCCTGTAATACTTAACCTATAAATATATGTACATAGACCTATATCCCTATCATTATATATAAATATATTTACATGTATACATGCCTGTATTTATACCTCTATAAAAGTCCTTTGCCTCTTAGTGCTTTCCTCTATTTCCTTTTACTTTCTTTCTGTCCCACTACCATGTTTGACCTTCATTGAGCTCTCTGTACTTCCTGTTGCTACATTGCACTTGATCAAACCCCATCAGACATTCTATGCCTTCCTTGCCATCAATTTTAGATCTCTTGTTGTTCCAGTGTCCCTGGGTTTGTTGGCTCCTCCCTCCTTTTCCCCCATCTCCTCCTCTCCCCTGACCCACTGAACTGTCAGTCCCATTGTTTTCTCCTCAGGATTGTTTATATTGCCTATTTTATATAGATAGGAAAAAAGAAAGGAAAACAAAACAAAACAAAAAATAGCCTGTGGATAGTTCTAGGTCTGCCTGCTGACACTTATGTTTTCTGATCAGGTCTGATGCAGTGCCAAGCCCTGCCCACCCCCTCCCTTGCCCAATTTCTATTTTCAGAATTCCTCAGGGACTTCATTGCTTTGCTCCCCTTGCTGCTCTGTTACACTCATTAATTTCTTGAAACCTTAATTTTTTATTATAAAAACAAAAAATTATAATAAACTTCTTGTTCCTCAGTTTTCTTTATTTGCAAAATGGAGATGATAATCGTTTCCACCATGAAAGCTATTTTAAGAAGATATCTGTTGTTCTTCAGTGTGATTGTTATATAATCTGATGCCAATTTGGGATTTGAGAGGATTAAGGGTGAAGGACTGAGTCTAGTCTGTCAATCGGATCATAGCCAATGAGGTCTCTTTGTGGGTGTGGTCTTCTCCTGAGAATTCTGGGAAATCCTGTATCCCTT
>NW_022111321.1:9851969-9853004 GCF_000313985.2 Echinops telfairi | reverse complement strand
TTTAAGGTTATTAGAGTGTCCAGAATAAGTAGAAAAGGGTAGAAAAATGTTGAAAACCAGACTCAGAATTGGGTAGCAGCTATCTCCAGAGAGTTAAGAATCAGAAATTATAGATAACATATGGTCAGAACACCTCTAAACTGCTGCTCCACATGTTGCTAAGTACTGTGTTCCTAAGTACTATCCTAAGCACTCTGTTTATTATATATTCCTATGTACTATTCTAAGCATTCTAAGTTCGTTCTATGTTCCTAAATACTATTCTAAGCATATATTATATATGCATATATTCATATTTCTCTTTTTGGTAGCTGTTTCTCCCAAATAAGTTCTCTGAGTGGCACAAATAGACAAAGAGTTAAGAGCTGAACTACTAACTGAAAGGGTGATGTTTCAAAGTCACTCAGAGATAACTCAAAAGTAAGGCCTGGCAGTCTCCCGAAAAATCACAGCCTTGAAAACTGTGTGGAGTACAGTCCTCCTCTGCATGCTCATTGTGTGCCATCACAATGAATTATGGCACCTGGCTAAAAGGTTCCTGTGGGCTTCAGAAAGGTTTTTCCCCAGGTTGTCCCCCCATATTTTTTTAACAAATGGGAGATATATATTCCAAGAAAGACAAACTGAATGGACAATTTAGAAATCTAATATTGATCAGAAGACAGATGAGACAAAAATGGGTAGAATCTACAATATGATGGTTCAAGGCACAGATTCCAGACACACACCATGTATGTTTGCATCCTAACTCTATTATTTACCAGCCACAACTGAATAAAAACTCCTGGTGCCTCAGTATTTTAATGTGAAAAGCGGGGATCCTAGTATCTATCTCATCTTATGTGTCAACCACTCTTCTTGGAACTAGGTATACATTAGTGAACAAACACATGCTTTCTGCCCACACGAAGCTTCCCAACATTGGGAGCGCTTGCTGTTATGAGTTGCCATGGCATCAGTGCTGACTCCTGGCAACCCCAAGAGCACTCAGTGCGATTTGCCCGGGGGTCTGTGGCATGTCCACCACTCTGCTCC
>NW_022111321.1:9831598-9851815 GCF_000313985.2 Echinops telfairi | reverse complement strand
CAATGAATTATGGCACCTGGCTAAAAGGTTCCTGTGGGCTTCAGAAAGGTTTTTCCCCAGGTTGTCCCCCCATATTATTGTGCCAAACCTAAGATGCTACTTACTAACACATGGTCAATGTCTGCACACTTGGAGGTCAGCTGCTTAAAGGTTATTTCCCTGAGGGTCATCAGCTATCTAGAGAATCAGACTATCATTTGTCCCACCCTAAGTAGGGGTCACTCCCTTCTGATAAGGATAGTGGATTATTCCCCTGATGGAGAGCCCAAAGACAGGGTCAAGCCAACTCAAGGAGGACCAGGGTTAGGCTGCCATCTGGAATCTAGGGTCTGCACATCTTGTCACTTGTGTACCCCTAGCACCTCCCCCACCTATTGCATGTATGCCTATGGTACAAGCCCTTCCTGTTATGATGTATTTAGGGGGCTTACACATCCCCCAAAATGTATATAAGCTGTGATTGGAAATATATTCTCTCTGTGTGTGTGGACCTGGCTGCTGAGATCATGGCTGTTAGTGAGGTGAGCAATTGCATGCCGTATCTTGTCTGATGTCTCTTTCATTTTACCCATCAAATACACAATCGCCCTTTGGACCTGTTTAATTTGGGGGCAGGTACCCCACAGTAACATGTGCTGTGGGAGACAGAATAGGTGAACTGGGTGCAGAAGACACTAACTGATCAACTGACCAGTTTTGATTGATCTCTGGGTTACTGTGAGCATCTTTGCATGCTCCCACGCAGTCATGTGGGTGACTTTACAAAATTTGGGTGAGCCACATCAGAAGCAGGAGCAAAGGGAATCCTGTGGCCACCAAGAAAAAAGAACCACCAGTAGTGTGTGAAAACTCATTGCTTGAAGTGATCTAAGCAGCAGAGGCACCAGAGGTCACAGCATGGAGCCACAGCCAGACAATGAGATGAGGCAGAGGTGCTACAGCTAAGACCAGGAGACCGGACAGTTGGCATGAGTAAAGTTGAATGCCTTCAGGCAGGAGGCTTGTTGCATAGTGGGGAGTCCTGTGGGCATCTTTTCAGCACAAAAGCAGCTTTGTAATACTTGCATGAGGGGAGCAAAGGTCAAGAGGCATCAGAGAGGTGCCTGCCAACCAATAAGAGGACTGTGTCTTTATAAGGCTTTCTGATCCTGATCAATTACCAAGCCTGATAACGTCTTCCCATCTTGACCTATTAAACTCTGTCATTATGGTTATTGTCTGTGGGTTCTGTGCGGCTATTGCCACACAGCGTATAAAGCTAGTAGAGAAGAAGTAGATTGCCATGGGAGGGATAGTTGGGGCCAGAATAGGATAAAGAAGGATGGAGGGTGGTGGCAAGTCTGACCTTTGCATCACAGGCACTATTCCTGGGCAGATGTAGAGATGTATTCGCCTTTCCCTTTGTGGAGATGGAGGAGAACAGACCTGGCCCCATGCCATTTCTTCATCCCCCTGATGAGATAAACTGTCAGCAGCCAGGCAATTGAAAGGAAGTGTCCTCGGTTTTTCCTGATTCCAGTATATTTATGGACATTCTCGCAAAACTCTCCTGCTTTTCACTAGATCTTACATATGGCCCATCTTCATCTGACCTCTGGGTCTTTGGACTTGAGCCAGCAGCCTGCCCTATTATTGTCTAATGATCCTGAGATTCCTTAATTTCTGCAGTCTGTGCGACAGCAGCTAGTATACGATCTTCCAACCTTGCATTCATTCATCCCTACATCCACCAACTTGCTGGATAGGCTGCCAATTTTAGGTGGGTCACCCTCAGTCGCAATGTGAGTCAGAAGAAGTCTCCAGCGTATGGCTAACAGCAATGCCTTAGAAGCTTTAACCTGATTTTTTAAAATAACACCTGAAAAAGTATTCTATAAAAAACAACTATTTAAAAAAAACTTCATGAACTCTGCTCTTAGCATCAAACAAAACCCACTACCCTAGCATTGATATTACTCTCAATGAATCAATAGGCAAGAGTCGAACTGCCCCATACAGTTTTCAAGGTTGCAAACATGGCAACCGTAGAGTACCAACATGTATTTCTAGTGAAGGCTGGAGGGTCCGAACTGCCAATCTTCCAGTTAACAGCGAACCACTTCACCACTGCCCTCCCCTGCAGTGCTTCTTTGTGTTCCTGGTGTATAAGACCACAAAAGGAAAACTAATAAAGAATGGAAGTGCCATTTGTCTGACACCAATTCATTTCGATTCATTATTCTGGGGTGCAATGGTATACATTTTAAATCCAGGAGGAAAGGTAATATTGTGCTGATGGATGCAGTATCACAGGAATACACACATGAATATTCATGTGGTGCATTTTTTTTCTTTTGCAGCTGTATAAATTCCACATTTGAAAACTAAGAACTGAAAACCTGATACGTATGGGGAGCCCTTCAGCGTCCTGGGATGTGGAGATATCAGTGGATGAAAGAGCTCTTTTCTCATGGTTTCCTTCATGCCACTTGTCATCACGAATTGTTCTGTCCTCTTAACTCCCCTGCTCGGGGGCACAGTCGTCAAAATGCTTGCTCCGAATCAAAAGTGGGGTTTGAACTCACCAAGTGCGTGGGGGTGGGGGGAGAAAAGCCCTGGGGAGCTGCTTCCAACAAGATGATCGCGATCGCTAGGAAGCACTATGGCTGTCCACCTCTATTTCGTAACCCACAACAAACGCACCCCAAACCCCAGACACTACTACTGAGTTGGTTTGGACTCTTAGCAGCCCACTAGGACAGAGCAGAAGTGCCTCATAGGGCGTCCACGGCTGTACATCGCTACGGGAGCCGACAGCCACGACCTTTTTCTGCGGAGCAGCTAGTGGGAGAGCCTCGGATCACTTCACCATTGTGTCATCGGAAATACAGTACCTCTCTCCTACACCACACAACAACAGTAAAAACAAACCCGCCATCTAGTTCAGTACACTCATAGCAGCCCTATATATGGTTTCAGAGACTACAAATCTTCACAGAAGTGGAGAGTGAGCCTTATTGTTCTCTCAGAGGCAGCCGGTAGGTTTCAACTGCTCACCTTTCCGACTAGCGGCCCAACACCGACCCATCTCAGCCCAGGGCTCCTTTCTGTCCAGTAGGGCTGCTGTCACTTGGATTTACTCAGAGGAGTTACTTAAATTGCTAGAGAGTGCACCTCACGTGCAGCCACCGTCCCCCTGTCAATGGAGACTGCAGTGCTGTTTTAGAGCAGCCCCCAGATTACAATGAACTTGGAAGACAGGGCTGGTGATCAACTTCTAAAAAAGCAAGCAATGGAAATGTTATGAATCATAATAGCTCAATCTGCAACTAACCATGGTAGCAAAGCACTGAGGAGAGTTTACTTCACTGTGTAGGAGTTGCCAGACCACTGAATGGAAACTGACAGCAAAAACAAATACCTCAGTTACCCCTCAGGTATGATTACCAGGAAAAACACAAACTCTTATTTGATCCCAGTGCAAAACTCACGATGGTTTCCTGCCCTGAATTAAAGGCTTGGCTGGGCAGCAGTTGCGTTTTGACTGCTAGCTGAGAAGTCAGCCATTTGAATCCAGCAGGGAAAGCTTGGGCAATCTTTTGTAAATATTTACAGCCTTGGAAACCCAGAGGTCAGTCCTCTGCTCTCCTTCAGGTCAGAATTTGAATGACTACAATAGGTTTTCATCAGGGGTTAAGGACAGGGTTAAGTGCTGACTGCTAACCATAAAGTCAGTGGTTTCCATGGGAGAAAGTGGTGGCTGTGTGTTCCTGGGAAAGACCAGACTTTCTACTCCCATGGAGAGTGGCAGTCTTGGAAACCCACAAGGACAGTTACACGCTGCCCCACTGGGTCATTATGACGTGGCATCGACTTGACGGCAGGATTTAATAGTCACAAGAGGAGTCCCGGTTGCATAGTGGGCTACAACGAGCTGGGCTGCTAACTGCAAGTTCTGAAGTTTAAAACCACCAGCTGCTCTATGGTGGAAAGATGAGACATTCTACTCTGGCCTGTAGGGTCACTAGGAGTCCAGTCATGGGCAATGAGTTATGAGGGTTGTTTTTTCAAGTAGTCAAAACTGATTGGGCAACAATGGATAGTTGGTTTTAACAACAGTCAGCTTCAGCATTTTATATCATGCCATAGTTTCTACCGCAAATATTTATGAAGGCTGTACTTTCTGTTTGGACCTTTCTTTGACATTGGGTCAATACTGGTGAATAAAATACAGCTTCTGCTAAGAGGGAGCCATCAAACCAGTGCAGAAGATAGACAGCAAAAAGGGAAACAAAGGATGGATCATCTGTGCTACACCTTGTAAAGAAAATGCACAGAAGTGGCTGTAGAGCAGGGAGGCATTGCTGGGAAGGAGGAGTCTCTTCCGATGGGGTCTAGATGGTGATAAACCTTCTCTGTAAATGTTGAGGGATACAGTTAGGAGTAAGACTGATCTTGGAACTTGAGAAGATCTTTCTTAGGAGTTGAAAATTATCATGATCAAGTACAAAGTGCTAAGTGAGTTAAAATGAAAAATTGTGACAGAGTATAGAGAAAATATCTCCAGACATTCAGAGATATGTCTGTAACTAATAGTTCTGACATTTGGGGGCAAGAATCATGAAGTATTTTCACAAAGACACCCCTGCCCTCTGTGCCTTGCCAAGAGTACCTACCTGGTGGGATCTGTATGTTTGAACTTCAGTGTTAGGCCTATCTGTTTTGGTAGAACTGCTAGAGAGGCTATGCAGGGTGAGGAACAAACTCACCAGGAATGCTGGGGAAGTTGTAGAAATGGGGGCAGAGATCATGTGTCATGGGCTGTTTTACATCAAATACCCTAGAGGCAAAGTAATTCATCCATGGGATTTACTGTGAGAACACCCTTTAGGAAGAGCCTGTTAGGGAAGGTGCAAAGCAGAAGTGGCAACGAGGTAACATTTGAGCAAGGATGCAGTACTAGGTCAAGTCTAGTAGTAGTTTGCACCAAGGTTGGGGAATGGAGGTTGTGATATATACAATTGTCACAGAGGAAAACCTCCAGAGTTTGCTTACAATAAAATAATTGGAAGTATAGGAATCATTTGAAAGGGGAAAATTGAGTCTGCTGAAGGAAAGCAGGTGAATCCCAAACAGATGAGTAGTGAACACATATTTAAGGAGTTAAAACAAAGAACCTAAGTTACTTCATTTGGTTGGAGATTACAAACGTAGACAAAAATAGGATAGGACTGGAGGAATTGGCTACAGATTATTTCTTTCAAATCACTCCTTCAGTGAAGTCTATCCTTGTCAGAGAAACTGAGATAAGAGTAGTGCCGAGGTCTTTTTCATTACACATGTTTCTGTATTTTCACTGTGGAAGAAAGATTTCTTGAGGTTATCTGGTATAAAAAGTATTGGGATATAGACCTTGAGATATAGTTTATCTACATTCTTCCAGCTTGATCTCAGATAAAACATCGCCCTAATCACTTTGAGTCTTTAAAGACTCAGAGATATACATTGTTAAAAGTCTTTATTTGATGTTGCTGAACCAAGCAGCAGTTTGGGCTAGTTCAGCCACTTTTTTTTGACAAAAGAACTCCAGGGTTTCTACTTTACAGGGTTCACCAAAAAGTTGTTTGCACCCAAAGCAAGGAGCTAGGTTTTGTCCCCCAATATTAGCCAGTCACAGGCTGTGGTCTGCCTATCCATGAGATTCCAATACCAAACTTGAGCCTTAATTTTTTTAAAAGAGCGCTCCCAAGTGAGATGTTTCTGAGAAAGCAATCATATAAGCCCATGAAATCAGTCTATTAGAGAGCAAATTGAGTGAAGAGTAAGGAGTTCAGAGCAGCTAGCTTCTAGCGCTGGTTTCATGTCTACTAGGATAGGAGCAATCTGATCTGTCCATCTTGTTGAGTGGCTTCCTCTTTTTTTGCCGACTCTCGACTTTTCCAGAGTTGATATCCTTCCCAGAGACTGGTTCCTCTTGACAATATGTTTAAGGTACATTCGACAAAGTCTTTCCATCCTTGCTTCTAAGGAGTATTGTGGCTGTGCTTCTAAGACAAATGTGTTTGCAGAATCATCATCATTCAACGATATCAATTCTTCTTTGGTTTTCTTTATTCATTATCAGGCTTTCAGATGTATATGAGCCATTTAAAATGCAAGGGTTGGGTAAGCCCCACTTCAGTTCTCAAAGTGATATCTTCCTTTTTTGACACTTTAAAGAAGTTAAAGAGGTCTTGTGTAGCAGATTTTCCCAATGCAATATGTTTTGACTATTTGACTGTTGCTTGCACAGGAGTTATTGATGCAAACCAACAGCTGAAATCCTTGACAACTTCAATATTTTCTCAATCTGTTATGACATTTCTTATTTGTCTAGTTATGAGAAGTTTTATTTTCTTTATGTTGAGATGTAATCCAAGGTTGTGGCCTTGGATTTCATCAGTAGGCTTCAAGTCCTCTACACAACACTTTCCTTTAGTAAGATTATATCATCTGCATATCACAAGGTATGTCTTCTGCATATTGAGCGTTGTTAATGAGTCTTCCTCCAATCCTGATTATGAGTTCATCTTCATATTGATTGTACAGCTTCTCACATTACTTTCTTAATATACGAATTGAGAAATTATGGTGAGAGAATACAAACTTGACCCACACCTTTCCTGATTTTAGGCCTGTATAGAAGCCTACATTTTCAGAAATCAGGGAAAGCCCAAAATTTATTTCCAGAGTCCCCATAAGGATTAAGCTTCCACTGAATTTCTTTCGACCATATACCAGGACTGTGAGTAGTTTGTCAGCAGGTAAATTCATTAGACATTGGATTAACTCTGTTCCCATAAACAGCCCTCCTTTAGCAGCTTGTTGGGTGTCTTTGATAGAGACTGCCATACTAGGACTGCCAAGTCATGGCTTGGTCAGAAGGCCCTGCACCAATCTTGGAAACTCTTCTGTCTAACATAATGTACATGTCCCAATCATGGCTCCTTTTATGCTTCTGTAGTCCCACCTGTAACTGGGATGTCTCGATCTGCTGCTTATCATGCTGTTGTAATGAGTCCCTTTGCCCTCCGGCCCTTAGATACGATTATTATCTGGTGCCAAAAGTCTCGCTCATCCAAATGATGTGTCATCTCCCCCTATGCCCCCCCTGTTTAATACTTAATAAGTATTTTCATATTTGAGATCAGAGGTCTCCTTTGTACTCTAAAATAAACCTGACATCATCCCCTTTCTCTGTTCTATGTACAGGTTGCACATGAGCACAATGCTTTTCATTGTATTCATAATTTGTTATTATTTGCACAGTCTAATGATTTTGCATCATAAATATGAAAACAAAACAAATGCACTGCCATTAAGTTGATTCCCACTCATAGTGATCCTGTAGGAGAGAACGGACCTGCCTTGTGGGTTTCTAGGGTTTCTGTAACTCTTTATGGAAACACGGCTGCTCCTCTTTCTCCAGAGGGTTAGTGTGAGGAGGAGCGCGATGAAGAATGTGATACGGAAGCTGAAATTGTTCTAGATCAGTGGTCTCAACCTGTGGGTTGTGACCCCTTTGGGGCTCAAACAACCCTTTCACAGGGGTTGCCTGATTCATAACAGTCGCAAAATGACAGTGATGAAGTAGCAATGAAAATAATTTTATGGTTGGGGGGTCACCACAACATGAGGAACTGTATTGAAGGGTCACGGCATTAAGAAGGTTGAGAAGCACTGTTCTAGGTGATAAAGAAGTGAAGTTGTTCTAGGTTTGCAATAAAACAGAAGAAAACTGGATGACCCCAAGCTTGCGTAAAGGCCAGCTTCACGGCACATGTCCTGCTTCTGCACCCTGCAGCTTCTTAGAAAAACCACATGCTGGTGCAAGCTAAAAGATATGCAAAGTTCCACCTTGTTTCTGTGTGAGCCAACACACTGTATTCCTATAAAAGCTGGTCCCTGGTAGAAGCTCAGGGTCCATACCCAGCACTCGACCCAGCCTGGTGTGGTCCCTCAGCACTGAGTCTGGGTTTGGACTGAATAAACCTCTTAAACTATCCTTGGTCTGTTACATTTCTTGAGTAAGAAATGCCTCTCTCCTTGGTTTTGCATGAGAAAGAATTCACACTGAAGCCTGGTTTGTGATCTAGGTGAGTTTTTATAAAGGATAGAAAAAGTTGCAGGGTTTACACAGGCCCCCTCAGGGCACTTCACACCCACAGGTGTGAAGGCCAGAGAAACAACACACCAGAGAAGCAGCTGGAAAGGGAGGCCGGTGAGCCCCAGATGCTGGCTCTTCAGGGCCTTCCGTTGGGAGGCGTGGTTGAGGGTACTGGTTGACCCCATTGCCTGAATTAAGCCCACCTGTCCTTGATTGGGTCCCAACTAGGCATACTGGTTTCCTGTCTCAAAGGCCTGAATTCGTGCATACCCTCTACCAGGGGTCCTCAAACTATGGCCCATGGGCCACATGTGGCCCGCCGAGGACATTTATCCAGCCCGCTGGGCGTTTTTCCGTTTTGTTTTTTTACTTCAAAATAAGATATGTGCAGTGTGCGTAGGAATTTGTTTATATATATTTTTAAAACTATAGTCCGGCCCTCCAACAGTCTGAGGGACAGCGAACTGGCCCCCTGTTTAAAAAGTTTGAGGACCCCTGCAGCTTTTATCAGCTTCCAACTTCCTCTAAAGCGGGGAGGGAGGCTTTGGCATGTAAACGGACAACCCCTGGGTTCTGCCCACAGGTCCCTGCTCATTTTGTTTATTCAATGACACGCTTATAACATTAGAACTGCTGACCTTGTGATTAGTCTAACATGTGACCCACTACGCCATCGGGGTGCTCTTTGCTTAATAAAGCACAGATAAATATATTTCTGATAGTCCTTGTTTTCAGCCAAGATCTATCTGACATTGGTAATGATATTTCCTGTTCCATGACCTCCTTTGAATCTGGCATACATTTCTGGCAGTACTGCTACACCTCTTGTTGAATGATCTTCAGTAAAGTTGCATGTGATCTTAATATTGTTTGATAACTTCCACATTCCATTGGATCAACTTTCTTAGGAATGGGGACCAACATGGATCTCTTTTAGCCCTTTGGCTAGGGAGCTGTCTTCCAAAGTTCTTAGCATAGACCAGTGAACACTTCTAGCTTTGCGTCAGTCTCTTGAAATATCTCAATTCGTATTATGTCAACTCCTGGGACCTTGCCTTTCTTGCCAATGCCTCAGTGCAGATTGGACTTCTCCCTTCAATACTATTGGTTTTTATTATGTTTGAATGCAACCAATTATTTTTGTTCAGTGAATGTATTCTTTCATTCTTCTTTTGGTGCTTCATAGTTCAATATTTTGTCCATATCATCTTTCAGTATTACAACTCACATAAAGCTGTCAATCAATAAAAACTGTTGAGTTTGCAAACATGTGACTAGATCGTTCCTCTCTTTGCAGAATGTTCAGCTGGTTTTTGTGGGTTCTTGTACTTTATTTACAACATCCATATCTTGGTGTTCTTCCTCTACCATGAGATTTCCTAGAAAATTCAAATGCTTTAGAGTTCACTGTTATATTTCATGGCTTCTTAAACAAATAGTAAGAAACATTGGCAAAATGTGTAGAAACTCTGCATGTTAACCTGACTGCCCCAAGGCTATCTTTCTTACGGAAGGATTAGCAAAGCTTGCAAAATCTGTGCAAAAATCTCCATTACAAATGAAATGGGTCTGGCTAGAGGGACCAGTGAAGCCCAAGAGGACGCTATAGGGATTTTTAAAAAAGTTCAGCTGTCATGTCTGTTTTCTAAGCAGACAAGAATTACAGACATTGAAACCCCCCTACCCCCATTTTTTTCATTGCCTTAGGGAGGCCAGACTCTAGCCTAGTTAGATCAGATCAATAATCACATTTAAACTTAGATAGAAAGTAAACATTTGATTTCAAGATAAAGCATAACATAGAAAAGAAATGTTGGCTTTTGAGTAAAAAGATGGAGATGTTGTTCTTGGCAATCAGAGCGTGGTGTATCTAAGAAACAGTATGTATCCGAATCAGCTGCCGTCCCCTTAAGAAATGCCTATGTTCTGATGATGGTGTCAGTGATTCTCCATTATTGATCTTCTGATTTGGCCACAGTCTCAACTAAAGGTCCTTTCTGGCCTACAGTTAACTTTTAGACTGAATTAAATTAAATATGGAATTAATTTTTGGACTAATTTTCCTAATATTAGACTTAGATCCATCTAATATTTGTTGAGTACCTACCAGGCATCTGCGTAGGACTGGGAATGTAAAAAACAGACATGATACTTGCCTTCCCCAAATAATCAATTTAGAAGAATCATGTAACCTAGCTTACTTACTTACTGTAGCTGGCCTAACTTATGCCATGACCTCCACCCATGTCTTTTTGGAATTTTTATAAATTTCTGCATTTACCAGAGGCAAGCATGGTGTTTCTTGAATATGCCTCCATATAACGCTCAGAATCACTTCCAAAAGCTAATTCCAGCTCTCTGGTTAATTAACAATGCCTTCCTGAAACTGCTTTAAGACTTAAAGAACCTTATTCTTCTGTCTGCTTATTCATGATCAACAATTGAATTCTGTGAGAATCCTGAAAACCAAGTTCATCTAAGACATCTGTATGTGACTTTCTCAGCATGTGAATTTCAAAGAAAAAAAAAATTATGAGCACAAGGGGGACTCCATCCAGATATCTTGTGGTGCTGTGTGTCTCCCCCATGATGTCACCTTCTAATAAACTTCTCTTTCCCCTCTAACTTGGAGTTAGTGAATTGACTCTGCTCTTCCAGGGCCGCATTTGTCTTAGAGGTAACAGCATGAAACACAGATGCTCAATTCTGTATTGTGATATCTTCCATGATAAAAATATAGGGTCTGTGAGAACACATTGCCTGGAGAAGGTGATTTATACATTGAAATGGAAAAGAACTGGGTGGAGGAGGAAAGTTAGAAGTGAGGGGAAATACAAAGAAGGTGAGTATGTGGGAAAATATGGAGGAAAAAAGTGGCAAGTGTCAGAAACAAATTCTGAGAAAGTGGATGGAGACACAGGGTCATCACAAGAGATCCCCCTGGCTCTGCCTTCTACAAAGCCTGGAGTGTAGGGGCGGGAGCTGCAAAAACGCCCAGGAATTCCACCGGCACTCCCTTCATCAAGACTTGCACCCTGAAATGAAACTACAGTCTAATCAGCTAGAGGGGGGTAGTTAAAATTTTTTGCACAGAAATTTTATTTAGACTAACATATTGCCACGAAGCAAAGGGCTTCAAAAAGTAATGCAATGCATTTGAATCGTGGTGCTGGTAAAGAATATTGAAAGTACCGTGGACTGCCAAAAGGACAAACAGCTCTGTCTTGGAAGAAGTATGGCCGGAGTGCCTCCTTCAAGGCAAGGATGGTGAGATTTTTGTCTTACATACTTCGGACATGTTGTCAGGAGAGACCAGGAGGACATCATGCTGGGTAAAGTCGAGGGGCAGCAAAACCGAGGAAGGTCCTCAACAAGGTGGACTGACACAGGGGCTACAACGACTGGCTCAAGCACAGGAGTAATTGTGAGGATGGTGCAGGACTGAGCAGTGGACGGGTTTGTTGTGCATAAGGTCACCATGAGCCCCAACAGACTAAATGGTACCTAAGACAGCAGCAGCAACCTTCAATTCCTCTCTAGTCATAACGGTCACGGCCTAATTACAATAATGATTCAAGGCACGTGGTGCTTCGTACTCACTACAACCACAAGCTATTATTATTATTGTTGCTGCTGCTTTTTCCTAGTCTCTGATTTTGTCAAATTTTCTGGCATTGTGGTAGTATTTGTGAACCTCTATCAATACTTCTTTGAAAAAAGCGTAGCAATTAAAGGGAAAGAAGAAGAAAAATTTTAAGAAGGCTTCTACTTAGTTAACCATGATGTAATTTAAGGTAGAAAGACATCAGAAAACCATTTTGTTCCTATTGTCCTTATAATCTAAGAAATATATATATATAAGCAATCTACAAGTATATTTATCACCTATAACTGTACAATTTAAGTTGATAATAGCTGTTATTAAAGATTCTGCAGGGCCTGATATGACAGGAGACCCACGAGGGAGAAGTGACACCATGAATTATCTCACTGACACAAATCCTTTTTTCCCTCATGTAGTATTAAATTAAAAAAAATTAATGACGCAGAGGGAGGGTGAGGAGCCAGCCCCCACCCGCTGCTACTCCTACGAGTTCAGTAATACTACTTCTGGGTTCAGTAATGCACAATTGTACGGTTGAGATGTATAAGTATTATATTAAAGTCATCAAGAGCATGAGAGATAATACAATGATACAGTCAGGCATGATACATGGCAACATTGCTCACCTCAGCCCAGCTTGGTGGTCCACGTGGAGAGAGGGGGAAGGGAAGGAGGGAAAGGGAACAAGGGAGAGGGGGAAGAGTCAGGGAGGTCAGAGTCCAAGAGAGAAGTCCGACTATATTGCTGACCCATGCCTATGTACCTTTTGGGGGCAAGCCAACCCACTAATTACAGGTAGAAACATACGTCACAGGGAAGGGTTGCACTATAGGCTACACAGCAATGAGAGGGTGGTCTCTGGGTCTCCATAGGAACCCTTATCAGTAGGGTGCAAACCCCACCTAGAGGAACCAAGCTAATGGTCCCAAGCTTCAGAGAGAAGTAGGCCATTGTCCCCAGCAGCAGGGAGCAGGCCCACCCCTGTGGTGGGATGAGACAGCAGTCTGGCAGCAAGTATCTGACTTCCCCCCACACCCTCAAAGAAAATTTGTAGGAGGAATGACACTAAATTATGCTAGATGATACTAAAACCCACTGCTGTTGGCTCATGTGTGCCCCATAGCTCCCCATATGACAATGTAGAAATGTTCCTTCAGGTTTCTGAGATCCTAATTCTTTACAGGAGCAGACAGTGTCACCTATCTCCTGTGGTGCAGCTAGCGTGTTTGAATCGCCAACCTGTAGCTAGCCCGGTCAGTGTTTAGCCCATGACACCACCAGGGATCCTCAATTGTACTGACCCAGTGTCTAATTTAATTTCCCTTGACTTTCTGGAGATCCTAGTGGAACACATGGTTAAGCACTTGACTACTAACCAAAAGGTTGACAGTTTGAACCCACCTGTAGGTGCTTCTGAAAGAGCCTGGAGATCTGCCTCTGAAAAGGTCGATTTGAAGTGGAAACAATTCTTTACATACCAGCCTAGTCATGGGTAGTAAATATTCAAAAACCAAACTTGCTAGTCAAGACTGACTTAGAGCAGCCCCCTGTGGGTTTCAGACACTGTCACCGCTTACAGGAGTAGAAAGCCCGGTCTTTCTCCCTTGGAGCAGCTGCTAGTGGTTTTGGACTGCCGACCATGCAGGTCACAGGCCAGGGCTTCACCACTGCACCATTAGATACTATTCATTACGGAGACCGTGTTTTGCCTCTGAACATAGTGTTTTTTATCCTCTCAGGCTCCTAAAACAATGACATCATGTGTTCTATCATGCAGTTGGCATGCCCATGGGCATCTTACAGCTGGTGACTATATAAACTTAGAGAAATTAAGTGACTTCACGAAGGCTATAAACATAGTTAGTGGCAGACTGGATATAATCTGTCTCATTCCAAGTTCCACTATATCAAATCGACTTTTTCCTTATTTATTGATTTTTGTGCAAAGACATACCAATTCACTAATTGCAAATTTCAGTGACAGGCATTACAGGACTCGGGTTGTGCAGCCTCTCTGTCAGCCCTTTTCCAGATTCTTCCATCTCCGTTAACCTCACCGATAGTCCCCTAGTTTGCTATGCAACTATTTCCAATTGCAATGATCAATTTAATCCCATAGAGATAGTTCTTTAAAAGTGCCCAATACTCAGGGCAGACATTCTTTAATAATTAAGCAAAACTATTGTTTGGTTTAGATGACAGCAGGGCATACATTTGTGTGTAATTTAAAGATGATCTCAGGACTCGAGGTTGAGGGTCTAAAGCAGTGGTTCTCCACCTTCCTAATGCTGCGACCCTTTCATACAGTTCCTCATGTAGTGGTGAACCCCCCAACCATAACATTATTTTCGTTGCTACTTCATAACTGCAATTTTGCTACTGCTTTGAATCGGGCGACCCCTGTGAAAGGGTCGTATGGCCCCCAAAGGGTTCGTGACCCACAGGTTGAGCCCCGCCGGTCTAAAGGGACTTTGACATTGATGTCAATGCAAGAGATAAGTACGAGAGCTTCATTTTGTTTTTCTTGAGCTTATGTGTTCAAATAATGGTTTTTGATTAAAAAATAAATTTCCAAGTCATTTTGACATTGTGTGGTAAAAACCTACATGACCAAGAGTTGTATCTTGAAAATATGGTTTGGGATTTTGACTGTGGAATGAGAATTACCTTTTGTTCTTCCTCCCTTTTCATGGATACTTGACTGTATCTAGGAATCTACCTTTGCTCCACAAAGCCATGTGGTACAGAGGAGGCTCCCTTGTTCATCTCCACCAGTTTCTTTCACTGGTCTGGGAAGGAAATCCCAATTCCTTTGCTAGTGAGTGGTTCTGAACCGAGAATCTGGTCCTATCCAGGCTAATGAGATTTGAGGGCTTGGCTTTCACAGTGGTTACTATTTACATACTGTAAAGTAGCTGCTGACTGTAGGGCGGAGTGACCTTGCTTCAAAGAGTTTGCTAGTCTTTGACCTCTATGGGGGAAGATCACCTGGTGTTTAACGGCTTGGACAGGTGGCTACGTTCCAACCTCAGACCTATCTGTTGGTAGCCAGCTGTTGAACCACTGCCGCTCAGGCTCTTTGGTTCTCCAAAACCCAGGAGGCAGTACAAAATTAATACCAAATAAAATAAATCGGAGCTAGAGCAAAACTTAGCAAAAATTCCAAATGGTAATGTACAACACATTGTATATGTTTTAAGAGTAATTTTTTGAAGTTATTATTATTATTATTATTATTATTTTAACCAAGTCTCTTTCAGTAGAATAAACCACTGGTATCATTTGCAAATTAAAAGGCAGTTGACGTATTTGGTATAAGTTTATTTGAAAAAAGAATTCCAAACTTTCATCGCCTTGGAATTTCTTTTTAATTTCCCTCCTTTCCTGAATAAGAATTTGTTAGAATGTTACCCTTCAATAAGTCTTTGCTCCCTCGTCTGGTCTGAACTGTATTCTCAGCTTTTAAGCCAAGCGTGCTCACTGCTTGGGCTTAGAGTCAAAGATGACTGCCCTTTTGTCAGATGTAAACTGCCTTTTGGTCCAGGGTAAAATAACTGTGAGGGCTATGTTAATAAAAGTTTCTGGTTTAGCCTGTTATTGCTGAACGATTTTTTTCATAGTGTGCTTATTCTCAGCATTCAAGAAATCAGTAACATTGTCACTTTAATGGCTTCTTTTTATGGCAGATGCCTTGAGCGTATTTCCTTCCTCTTCCAGCACACTGCCTATTATGCAGATACAACTCTAACCAAGCAAAGTTGTAAGAGGTATAAATAAATAATTTTATATTTTCCTCATAGGACAAATGACTAAATGCTAATTTGGAGCCTGGAAAACTTGGCTTGCCTGTTAGAAATTTTTAGAATAATGTGCCCCCTTACTGCAATTCATGCCATATATCCTTTTTTATATGGCAAATCCCCAAATGACTAAATGAATTGTGCTTCTCCTAATGCTTTTTTTTACAGAAGACAGGAAGCTTATGCATAGCTGAGGCAGAAATTTAGTGTTGCTTCTTCTGACTGAGTCATATTTCCCATTTATATATTCTTACCATCCTCGGTTGAAATGATATTATTTCTACAAATTTGCCTATATGGTGACCCAGAATATCACCTCTGATGCTTCATGATCCACTTTATTCCAGGAGCTTTAAAGTGTCTGCATTTTCAAAAAGTGCAGAGAGACACGGATGTAAGTTGATGCTGAGGATTCGGAGCTGGATAGCTCTGTGCAGACCAGGGTACCTGTACTACATTCGCTCTCTCTCCAACGTGAATGAAATTCTGCTATTCTCTAATTAGTTTTACATTATCTCAAGTACAAAAGGACAATTTAGTATTTGAAAGATAAATAGTAAAACGTGGGAATCTTATGAATTTCATACTATATTACCTTTGGTCCAAAATTACTTTTTCAAACAAGTAATTTCTACACATCGACTCTCTGTCAGGCACTCGTCCAGGCACTGAGATAGAGGCAGTGGAAAACCAAGGACTATGTCCTCATCTAGCTTTGATTTGAGTTGGCAAAGAGAGACAATGCATCGTAAAACTCATAAGTCTGTTATGCGTCCTTTGAAGAGGATAAAGAATGAAAGAGCGAAAATTCCTTGCCTGGGTGGCTGTTAATTCAGATGATCTGCCCAGAGAAGGACTCCTTGATGAGAGAGTCGTATAAGGTGATGAATGAGAAGCACGTCTGGCCACGGAGAGCTTCGGTGACTGGCACTAATGCCTTCAACACGAAGAATGGATAGATGGTGCTCACAGGGGCATTCGTAGCAGCCATTTATGCCTGGCCTGCATCTGATTTGTTCCTGATCCACACTGGCTGCTAACTATTTTCAAAAGATTCCTTGTATACAGGGACATATATTTTAAAGACAGCAATAATATTCAACAAGAATATTTCTGAGGGAGGACATAGTAAGACAGGGGCTGAATTCCTCAAAGAACAAAAGGGAGAGCCCTGGATCCGTGGGAGGACTACAACAAGGACGGGAAAGGAGTGTATACCACACTGATTGGCACGTCAAAAGCAGTCGAGTGTTTCAGGAAAGATGCAGGACGAATGGTCTAGGAGCCTTGGTGGCATCGTGACTAAGCATCAGGCTGCTAACTGCAAAGTCAGCAGCTCAGAGTCACCAGTTGCTCTGAGGGAGGAAGATAAAGCTCGTTCTACGCTGTCCTGCAGGGTCAACATGATTCAGAAATGCCTGGCCCGCAGCGAGTGTTTTGAGTTGTACGTGACCATGGTGAATAAGGAGAGTGGCGCACCACCTCCAGACCCAGTGAAATCAGTGCCTGGGATGAAAAGAGAGCCATGAGAGTTGACTGTATGAAAAGCTGCTGGGTTTCAGGAGGGTGATTTGAATGGAATAACCACACGCACATATAAAGTTAAGGATCAAGGATGCTTTGCCAATGATAAGTAGCAGATGTCAGGGGATACAGTGGAAGGTAACAGAAGTCTGTGAGGAAAGCAATCTGGATTCAGATTATGGGGACATACAGAACTATCTGGAAAAAAGATTTGGTGATCTTCTTTGAAAAAGATCAGCTAATAAAAACCTGTGGGTCACACCTGGTCTGATGCTGTTATGCATGACATCTTCATGAATCAGGGGCCAGGTCCACAGCAGCTAACGACAACAGAGACCTATAATGGAGTTCTTGAGTGCTGGTGTACTGACTGATAATTGAAAAAAAGTATAGAAATTTTAGTCACCTGAGACATATTGGAATAGAGGCCTGGCAATCTACTTTAGAAGAATCAGCCCTTGCAACCCCACAGAACACAGATCTACTCTGCTACACAGAATGCTGTCATGCATTGGACTCTTTTCTTTTCCTTTTGAAAATAAGTTTATTTATCGATGTATCATACAATTCAATAGTGCAATCCTATTGGGATTTGTGCAATCATCACTATGATAACTTTAGAACATTTTCATCTTTTTTTTAATCGTTTTATTAGAGGTATCAGACTCTTTTCAATGACAACCTTCTACTTCTACAGGAGGAGAAGGGCTCAGGTGATGAGGGATCAGCAAAGAGTTTTCAGTGCAGTAAGACAGGGTGTGAAGGTTCTTCACAGCTTATACTAATGAGTCCAGAGAGGATCGTGCAGGTCTCTATGGGGTAGGGATTTCTTAGTCTGGGTTCCCTAAAGAAGGACGCACACACACATACATGCACACACATATGTATCCACACATGTAGATACAAAGATGATTAAAAGAAACACCTCAACAGGTGGTGGCAGGGTGAAGGGGTGATGATGTCAAGGGGTCCATACAGAAAAATAATTTTTATAAACTGATTATGGTAGCAATTATACAATTCTCCTGATATGACTGAATTTTGGAATGATTTGATATATGCATTAATCCCAATTAATTAAAGCACAGAGAAAAATACATTTGTAAGAAAAAATTGTGAATAAATGGAATCAAAAGATAATGGAATTTTCCCATGACCTTTTAAAACTCCCTTTTATTTAAAGGGAGTTTATATAAACTCCCACCTTTTGAAGCTCCCTTTTGGTACCTGCAGGCCTCTGCAATCCTATGAGCCATTTCCTCAAGATAATTCTCTTGCTTTCTATCTGTCTCTCTCAAGGAAATGGCTCATAGGATTGTAGAGGCTTTCAGGTACCAAATTAATGAATCAAATGTCAGCCTGGTGACCTCAAATGACTCAGATGGATGCAAGGGCTTATGAACCCACAATTGGCAGGTCAGAAAACAAGCTGTTGGATCCCAGCACTGCAGAAGCAGTCCACTTTTAAAAGTGGCCAGACATACGGTAGACTACTGGCTCACAGGGCTGCAGAAGTTGGCGCATACTAGAACTGGCAGGCCACATAATAGGCATGTAGCTCAAATCCCCCAAATCAGAGGTCAGATGATGATGAAGCAGACGCAGGATCCAGAACAAAGCAGAGCATTGCTCTAATATATATTGCAGGGCTAAGGGGGAGGGTGGGGGGGTCTTATTTTCTCCCAAGGGGCATTTGGATTTTTATGATCAGTTGTAGGCCATAGTGGTCAAACCTTTAATTAATTCATCCCTAATGTGATGTTTGGGACTTCTCTTTTGGAATGGGAATGTATGTGTTCTGGAAGAGTAGGGAAAAGAATTTGAAAATCAAAGCTGACCTCCAGTGAGTGGGGATGGTGTTTTGTGTTAGTCTGGGTTGACAAGAGAAACAAATTCATAGACACTCATTTGTGTATAAGCAAGAGCTTTTTCTACAAGAGCAATTGAATATTGAGTAAACATCCCAGCCCAGTCCAGATTAAGTCCATAAGTCCAATATTAGTCCATGGGTCTGATACCAGTTTAAAATTTCCACTTCGGACTCATGCGACACATGCAATGATTCCAATTGCAGGAAGATCAAAGGCCAGTGGGTGGAAAGTATTGTGGGTCCAGTGGAAGTGGAAGCATCTTAGCGCTGGCAGGGGTCTCCATGTTGCTCTTCCAACTCCAGGGCTCTAGCACAGGTTCAGGTGTCTTGTCATCAGGAATCCAAAGCAGAGAGAGTCTGTTCTGCCTCCAGCGAGCTATTTATCTCCTTAGCGCCCCCAAACAAGGTCATCAGGCAGTGACCTGATTGACAGGCTAAGCTCCACCCCTTCACTCTTTAGTCTCAGGTTGTCAACTGATTATGTAACTGCCCTCAAGCAAAGTTCCACTAGAATGTATTTCAAATACACTATAACCAGGAAGGGGAAAGGCGAAGAGATTTGATTGTGAATCTCCAGCTTCTCGGTTCTATGTGAAGAAGCTGATAGCTGCTTGAGGGAAGTAACTTGACCTCAACTGCTCAGCGTTCATCTCTTCACAAAATTCTCCAAGAACTATTTGAAGGCCACACTATGTATGTGAGCATGTAAATTTCCATATAAATGTACACACACACACACTCCCACTCACTGCTGTCACATTGATCCCCACTCAGAGCAGCCCTATAAGACAGGGTTGAACTGCCCTTGGGGGTTCCTGAGACTAAGGGAGGAGACGGCATTATTATTCTCCTGCAGAGTGGTTGGGGGTTTCGAAGTGTGACCCATGGTTATTGTACAACACGTACCCACTATGCCACCAGTGCTCCTATACACACATGATAAAACAAGGAAGGAACACGTTGGCACTTACAGTCTTCTTTCTGCAAGTGGTCATGGACTTGGTCATGATTGGTATTTAGGGTTCCTTCTTCCACCGTTGTGGTTGCTAGCTTTTATGTCAACTTTATTGGACCCCGGTTCTCAGAAGATTTTTTGCGAGGAGGTCTGGTGGCATAGGCTTTATCTTTTGCCTGTGAGCCTTCAGGTCGGCAACAGCTCTGCTGGAGAAAGACTGTTCTAGTAAATGGTCTCAGAAACTCTTAGAGGGCAGTCCTACCCTGTTGTCTAGGGTCGCTGTGAGTACGTATTGACTTGATGGCAGTAAGTTTGGTTTTTGAGTTAGCTGTTTGTTTG
>NW_022111321.1:9824744-9830166 GCF_000313985.2 Echinops telfairi | reverse complement strand
CAAAACAACAACAACAAGTCAATGACAACAAAACAAAACAAAACGCAGCCAGAAAAGCTTGTAGTTAGTTCAAGGACTGTTTCTTGGCCTTTAGGAGTGTTTTCTGGTTGAGTCTGATAGGGTGCCAAGCCCTGGCCCCCAAATCTATTTTTGGTATTCCCTGGGGACTTCGTTGCTCATTTCCCCTTGCTGTTCCGTTCCACGCCTTTAGTGTTTTGCCTCAGTGTAGAAGGATCAGCTCTGGCACAAGTCCCACACTGTGTTTCCAGTGTTATCCTTTGTAGGACTATGGGTCAGTGAGGGATGTCGTGTCTCATAGTGGAGCTGACCATATGAGTTAGCTGTTTTTGTACAGACCAAATACTCACTGCCATCTAGTCAATGCGGATTCACAGCAACCCTACGGGAGAGAACTGCCCTTGGGATTTAAATGGTTAAGGGGAGTAGAAAGTCCCTCCTGTCTTTCTCTCTCAGAACAGCTGGCATGTTTCAAACCACTAACCTTGTGGATTGCCTTCCAAAGTTAACCACTGTGCCAGATAGATGAGGTAAATAGGGATGAGACAGGAACCACCACCGCTGGATCTTTTGAGTTCTTGTTAGCACTGATTTCTGCAATCCTTCCAGGAATTCGGTACTGCTTTTAGTTTACTATTATCCTGAGTACAAGCAGCTCTAATGGCTTTCATTTGGTGTTCACCGCCATAATGACCTTTCTTCCACATACCAGGGATATAAGATGAGGGTTCTGCCAGTTGCTGAGCATGTTTATTCCATTGATGCCTCTTGCACTGGTAAATAGCCACAGGGTCTGCCTGGTGCCCCACTGGCCCCACTGTGAGTCAAACCTGAGATATGACTCCATTTAGTACTTAACTTCCTTGTGGCTCTAGTCTGACTGGGGTGGGGTGGGGGTGGGGTTGGCAGTAATGACATTTTGAGTTTCCTGGAATTAGTACTAGATCAGAGGCTAGTTTCTAGCAATCCCCTCACAGTCTCATTGTTTCCCTTTTCTCAATAAACAGTCATTCTTGTAAAAGGCCATAGATTTGGGGGGTAGGGGGAAGACTGGTAGAAAGATTAACAATACACATTTTGATCAGTGCACTGGGGGATTTCATTCAGAGTGGTGAGTCTGTAAATTGCCTTAAGTCTGGGAGTTGATGGAGGGTCACGGGCTCTCTGTTCTGGGGATTCCAGTTAGGCTGCTGTTCACTAGACCTGAAATGTTTCTGCTTGTAAGGACCCCGTAATATGCTTAGAGGATTTCGCATCTATCTTACTCCTAGGGCGCCATGCCTAAGTAGTCAAGGCCATAACTCTGTGTGAATCGGAACATTTTGGTTACTCTTTTGACTGTGCTATTTGTGTAACCACCCCCACCTTGTCTTTGTCTATTAGGTGCTGACACTTGGCCTCTGCCATGATGAAGTCCAATCAATCTTATTATGATTCGATGTCTTAATCCCATTAGGGCGATTCCTTCTGTCCAATGGGACTCACATGCAAGGGCTATGGGAAAAGTATGTAATATTCAATCCATATTGGGTGTAGGTTATAACTTCAAGGAAAATGTTCTTGCATCAGACAATTGAGTGAAGGTGTGATTTGAGAAATGGTGGGCCTCTTGTGAAGGTGTGACTCAAGACACACTCCACCCTAACCCTGCCTCACTAGCATACACCAAACAAACCTCACTACCACGGAGTGGATGCTGACTGACAGCAAACCCAGGAAAGTGTAGAACTGCCCCCACTGGGGTTCTTACTGGAGCAGGAAGCATCATCTTTCTCCTGAAGTTCCACTACTGGACATGGAATGCTGTCCAATGCTTAATCCACTATATCACCAAGGTTCCTTCAGGAACATCCAGATGTTAGGATTCACAACACACACAATGGGCTTAGTTATAGAATATCACAAAGCACAAAGGGGAGGATCCTTACATAATACTGGAAATCAAAGCCTGTCCAACTTGACGCATATCATTAACTGCCACAGACTCTATTCCTGGTCCATTGGTCCCTGGCAGTGGTGAAAAACAGGGCTTCGTGGCATATGTAGTATGCAGGACTCCGTGGACATTCTCTGTGACTTCTGTGTAATGCTAGATGTCAGACAACTCATACCCAGTTAATTAGATAATTGCCATATCTATGATTCAATCACACAAAAATATCAGAACCTCTGAATAAAATATGGGGAAGTTTAGCTAATTTCAAGATAGTTGTGAATAATTCAGGTGGTTTGTATTATGTTGGAAAAAATCTTAAATGAATGGTGATTGCTTCTTTGCCTTATGCCATCTTGGTTTATAGTCTATTTCCTGGGAATATTCTCCTTTCAGATAATAGGCAGACCCTTAGTTGGGAATGTTGAATGCAAGCATGAAGATAGTCACTAGTATGACTATCAGGAAATTTAATTTTGGTCAGACTTATTTCACATTTAGAAGACATGCCTTGCCTATTTTAGCTAAAATTGCATATGCCTGATATTCTGGTGATGTGAGATCTCTGTTTTATAACATATAGGAGGCGGAGTTCATGTGGGCTGACCCCTGGATAGGATGAAAGCTCATAAGTGTATATAATTTCTTTTAATTGGAGCAATACAGAAATTCTGAAAAAGCATCAACCAGAACTAACTTTTCTGAACATGTGAAGTTCTGCAGTGAGAACCTTTGCTTTATATATCATTTCAAGAGCATTTGAGGACAGAAGAAAGCACATTAGAAAGAAGAAAAGTTGGTGTGTTGCATTTATGTCTTGGTGTACCAGGTTGAAGTCTGGTCCCTCTCTCCTTCTCCTGTGGAGATACAAACAGTACCCTCCCCTTAGGTTCGTTAGTGCCCCATTCCCCTTCTATCCATGTCTTTTTTTTTTCTTTCTGAACTAGGAGGTAAAGGACATTTATGGAGGTCTAAATACAGGCATGTATACATGTAATTTATATATAACGATAGGGAAATAGACCTATGTACATATATTGGTATGTTAAGGATTAAGGTAGGAAATGGACATTGGGCCTCTAGTTAAGTACTCTCATTTTTCTAATAACCTGGCATTCCATGATGCTCACTTTCCCACCATGATTTCTGAAGACAAAATGGGTTTATAAGCAATTGTGGTGACGAAAGCTGATGGTGCTCAGCTATCAAAAGATATAGCGTCTGGGGTCTTAAAGGCTTGAAGATAAACAATGGCCATTTAGCTGAGAAGCAACAAAGCCCACATGGAAGAAGCATACCAGCCTGTGTGACCACAGGTGTCGAAGGGATCAGGTATCAGGCATCTAAGACCCAGGACAGGAAATCATATCTATGTGAATGAGGGGGAGTGCATAGTGGAGACCCAAAGCCCATTTGTAGGCCACTGGACATACTCTTACAGAAGGGTCACAAGGAAGAGATGAGTCAGTCAGGGTGCAGTATAAAAACTGAATAGCATCGACGAAAGCATACAACTTTTCTCTAGTTCTTTAATGCTTCCTCCCCACCACTATCATGACCCCAATTCTACCCTAAAAATCTAGCTAGACCAGCGCATGTACACTGTTACAGTTAAGAGCTAGAAACACAGGGAATCCAGGACTGATAGATCCTTCAGGACCAATAATGAGAGTAGCAATACTAGGAGGGGAGGGGGAATGTGAGGGAGAAAGGGGAAATCGATCACAATGATCTACATATAACCTCCTTCCAGGGGGACGGACAACAGAAAAGTGGGTGAAGGGAGTGAGCGGTCAGTGTAAGGCATGGAAAAAAGAGAATAATCTGTAAATCATCAAGGATTTATGAGGGAGGGAGGGGGGAGGAGAGGGTGAAATGAGGGCTCAAGTAGAAAGAAAATGTTTTGAAAATGATGATGGCAACATATGCACAAATGTGCTTGACACAATGGATGTATGTGTGGATTGTGAGAAGAGCTGTAAGTGTCCCCAATAATATGATTTTTAAAAAAATCTATCAGTGGTGGATCAAATTGACAACAGTAACTTCAAAGATTACTGGGAAGCTTCATGGGAAGTAAGTTTTTGTTAATGGGCAAACAGCTCCGAAAAAGAGGCTGAGAATAGTTGCACAATTCCAACAATGTAATGAATGCCACTGAATTGCACATGCTGACACCTGGGTTGGAGCACATGTTTGCTGTGGATATTCTCAACAACAAACATAAAATAAATTATTTTATATGAAAAGAAAAAAAAGAAGAAAAGTCACTGGATTGGGTTTTTATTTCAGTTCTGAAGAACAGTGTATTTTCAGGTTCACCACTCAGCACAGATGAGGAAACAAATGTAACCAAGTCTAGGAATCATGTTAGTGGCACGTATGGGACCAGGTCCCAAAACCCTGAACTTTTGAATTGTATGTTCCTTTAAGATCATGAGCAACAATCTCTCTGAACCTTTGTCAAAGAACCCCTGGGGACCCTCAAGCTACCTCTGTTACCCCATGGGCAACTCTGCAAAACCTCAGGACCCTCAGTCAGTAAATTTGTGTCCCTTTCCTACAGGCAAACTCTGTCCAGGGTACATAAAGTTTAGGCATAAGTTGGCACTTGCTTCGCAAATATTATATTTCTTTCCTCCTTAGTTTCCTCAAGTGTAAAATGAATAACTAGAAGCAGATCGTCCCCAGGCTTTCTTAACCCCAAACTATCTATAACTCCATGAAAAATCTTAGGAATCAAGAAAAGATCTTCAATTCTGTTGAAACAGACCAACTCTGAATACAGCTCCAAAGTATTTTCCAAATTGTCAAACTGTTACACACAGTGGTTGGCATTTTATTAATACGTAAGTTTCAACCAGATCAGTTCCAATGCATCTTAGCAATAAGAAAGTAACGCATCCCCTACGGGTTTAACTTTTTTAGTTTTATCTCCACAAAGGAGACAAAGGCAGTTTACTTATTCTGCAATTACCGTAGGTGGAAAGCTATCAATAAAAGCGTGTGCTTTCCCCAGTGGTTATGCAATCCTAATAATTAAATCTACACATCTGCTAAATAACAGCCGATTCAAAGTCTAGCAATTTACATGGAAGAAAACAGATGTCATTCCGGTATAATCTCTTCACTTTCACTGCGCGTGCTGTGAACACTGCACACCCCGCAGTGATTAATCTATCAAAACACCCTACTCCATTTACTCCGTTTTATTACATCCTGTGTCACAGGAGATGGAGCAGCTGTTTCTGGATCGAAAGCAAAGAACTGGTACAAAATAAAGTATTCTCTGAGTAGGTACGGCAAACCATTGCTCCTGAATTACTAGAAAAGAGAGAGTAAGTATGTGTAATAGGGGGTTTTAGACACTCCAGAGAAACTACTAACTCAATCAATAGCAACAGTGCAAAATGACCTGAAACAAAATATCAAGACATTTTCTCTTCATAAAAAGATTTAGGAATGAAATCC
>NW_022111321.1:9821513-9822749 GCF_000313985.2 Echinops telfairi | reverse complement strand
GAGGACCTGATGCCGGGGGTTAAGTGGAGAGCAAATGTTTTGAGAATGATGAGGGCAATGAATGTACAAATGTGCTTTACACAATTGATGTAAATTTACACAATCACAATATGGATTGTGATAAGGGTCGTATGAGTCCCTGATAAAACGTTTAAAAAAAAAAGAAAATTCAAAAAAAAATTTTTAAATAAATAATTTTATAGGGGGCTCTTACAGCTCTTATAACAATCCATACACAATTGTATCAGGCACATTTGTACATATGTTGCCATCATCATTTTCTTTCGACTTAAGCCCGTGATATCAGCTCCTCTTCACTCCCCCACTCTTCCACCCACATGATGCCTTGATAAATTATAAATTATTATTATTTTCATATCTTACACCATCTGCTGTCTCCGTTCACCCAGGTTTCTGTTGTTTGTACCCCTCTGGGGGTAGGGTGGTGGTTATATGTCAATCATTATGATCGGTTCTCCCTTTTCCCCCTTCTCCCTACCCTCATGGTATCGATACGCCCATTACCTGAGGGGTTTATCTGTCCTGGATTCCGTGTGTCCAAAACTCTTACCTGTCCACTGTACATGCTCTGGTCTAATTGGATTTGTAAGGTAGAACTGGGGTTATGGTAGTGGGGGAGTGGGGTGAGCAAGCATTAAAGAACTAGAGGAATTATGTGTGCTTCGGACCAGGTAACCTTTTATTGGCACTATGTATCATGTAGCATACATACATTGATGTTACCGTGTAGTCAAATCAATTCTGATTCATACCGACATAGGAGGCATGTTTGGCTGGATCATGAGGAAGACAATTGAGAACTCAAATCTTGAATGTAGACATTCGCGTTTGGATCCCATTTATTTCTTTTGCTTGCTTTTACATTTTGAAATGCTGATTGTTTATTATTTCCAAGTCATTGTTTCTTCACCTCTAAAATGAATACACATATACCTACCTCTTAGGTTTATTTGGGGGAATTAGGATTAATGCTTAAATTGCTGGAAAGATTTGATGCCTTTAATTCCTTTCCTTCAATTTCTCTTAAACACAATCTGATCAGATTTCTGCCACCACAACCCCCAGCCCTGGCCTCACGCTGCCATCAAAACTGCTCCTGCTGCGGTCACAATGGATTTCCACATTACTTATCCAATGGTCAAGGGTCAGTCTTCATTGACTTGACCCAGACGCAGAATTGTATGCATTCATCACTTGTTTTTTTTTATTTGTATT
>NW_022111321.1:9819401-9820409 GCF_000313985.2 Echinops telfairi | reverse complement strand
CCAGAATCCTCAGGAGAAGGCCATGCCCACACAGGGGCATTATTGGCTATAACCTGTTTGACAGGTTAAACTCCATCCCTCACTGTAGTTGACAGATTATGCAACTGCCACAGCACTGAAGCCTGCAGCCCTTGTTTTCTTATAAGCAAGTGCTTCAAGTCCTCTCACTTTCAGCAAACAAGGTAGTGTTATCTGCATATCGCAGTTGTTAATAAGCCTTTCTCCAATCCTGATGCCATGTTTTCTTTTATAGAGTCCAGCCTCTCTATTTGTTCAGCATACAGACTAAGTTTGGTGAAATGATACAACACTGATGCACACCTTTCCTGATTCTAAACCGTGCAGTATTCTCTTGTTCGAATCAAATGACTGCATCTTGGACCTTGCATCGTTTCTGCATGAGCACAAGAGCATAATAGTTCTTGGAGTTATGGTTGATATCTCTTTTTATCTCATATGCCAAGACAGCTCCACGAAATTATTATGGCCTCTGTGTTTCTCTTCACCTTCATTTCTCTCAAGCTGGCTTGAAGCACCATAATCATTTACCTGCAATTCCCCTGTATTTCCCTGCTCCAAGCTTGGCCACACAACAGTCCACGTTTTACAAAGCAACAAGAACAATGCTTTCAAATCATGTTCAAATAATGTTACAAATCAAATCAAGTCAGATCATGTTACTTCTTTCCTCAAAACCATTCAATGGCTTACCATCTCTGCCCAGGAGAATGTCAAGTTCTTGTGATCTAACAAGCTGTATGATCTGGTCCCCATGGTCGCTGTGAGCTTATCTCTTCATCACCACATCTCTCAACCAAATACTGTACCTAGTATGACTGCGCTGTTGTTTTGACTACCTAGTATATTTGTCTCCTATGTATTCTGGTACTTTCTTAAATCATTGCTCAAAAGACATCTTTTTAATGAGCTCTCTTCTGACCACACAACTTAAATTTATAACCTCTAGTTTCTCCCTGACTCTATCTCCCTCATCATTTTTTAAAAAAA
>NW_022111321.1:9810797-9811741 GCF_000313985.2 Echinops telfairi | reverse complement strand
GCATAGGAAAAAGCTACTGTATACAAACATTCCTGGGGTGAGAACCAGGTAATATGGCAGGGACCACACCAAATACAGGGATACACATAGTAGACAACTAAAAAGGAATCAGGGAAAGGAAAAAAAAAAAAAATAAAAAAGAAATGGGTTGTGGAGGTACAGAGCACTAACCCACCCAAGGGGAGTGTATTGTTTATATCTCCACCGGGAAAGAGGGATCAGACTTCAACCCAGTGCTCCAAGATGTGAATGCAACATGCCGGCGTGGAGTAGGGAACCAGTGGAGAGGTCTGGGGGGCCTGCCCCTCCCATACCAGCATTGAATCTGCAGCTCCGGGAGAGGGACAGATCTGATCGGAGCACACAGGTGCAGATGAAGGGGGAGGAGGAGAGAGTGGAGCACATCCTGGCCCACCAGGCCGTGAGGATGATGTTCCCAATTAGAGCAACCTGTCCACAGAGAGGATCACATGGCTGGTCCCACAATGAGATATGACACCCCTCACTGACTCATAGCCCTACAGAGGACAACACCAGAGACACAGTGTGGGAATTGCACCGGATGTGATCTAGCCACACCGAGGCAAAACACTAAGGGGGTGCAACAGAACAGCAAGGGAATGGAGAGGCGAGGTCCCCAGAGAATGCTGGACTTTGTGGCCAGGGTGTGGTGCCCCAACAGACTGGACTGAAAAACACTTCTAAAAGCCAACAAACAATCCTTGAACTAACTACAAGCTTTTCTTTCTTGTGTTTTGTTTTATTTTTTGTCATTGGTTTGTTGTTGTTGTTTTATTGTATATTGTTGCTTGGCTTTGCTCTGTCTTGTTTTCATCTCCGCAGGTCTGTCTAAATAAAATAGGCTGGATGAACAAATTGGAGGAGAAAACAACGGGCCCAACAGTTCCGGGGGGACATGAGAGAGCGGGAGGTGGGGGGAAAGG
>NW_022111321.1:9807547-9809416 GCF_000313985.2 Echinops telfairi | reverse complement strand
TGATGCCAGGGGCTTAAGTGGAGAGCAAATGTTTTTGAGAATGATGAGGGCAGTGAATGTACAAATGTGCTTTACACAATTGCTGTATGTATGGATTGTGATAAGAGTTGTATGAGGCCCTAATAAAATGATTAAAAAAAGAAAGAAATATTTCACAATGTATAACTACATATTGGTTTTGTGATTAATCACTATGCTTTAATTATGTTCAATTCATAACAACGAAGATACATCCTGCATATCAGATACTTACATGATGATTCATAATAGTCGCAAAATTATAGTTATGAAGTAGCAATGAAAATAATTTTATAGTTGGGTGTCACCACAACACGAAGAACTATTTATAAGGATAGTGGTATTAGGAAGGATGAGAATCACTGTCTTATACTATATTATTTACTTATTTGTATTGTCTGTTGATTGTAAGCTCTATTTGACAAGGATTTTTTTTTCTTCAATGCCTTATCTCCAGTTTGTAAAAAGATTACCTGACATAGGGTAAAGTGCTCAATAAATGTTTGCTGAATAAAATAATAAATGAGCACGTTTGAATTTTATTAATTGAAACCATTTATGTATTGAGATAGTGATTGCAAGATAAAAATGGCTTGAAATAGTTTGAATTTTTGGTAATAGACCACTTTCTTTAAATTGATCATCATAGGCTGCATGTAAAAATGGTTTATAGCATGGTAAATATTCTATTGTTTTTTGTTTATTATCTTGCTTAATCCTTATAAATATCCTCCAGAGAAGGTAGTCTTATTACTATATTATTATTCTAATTTTGCAAGTGAAGAAGGAGATGGCTAGAAAGCACCTGGTTGCTCACTGCTACACAGCTATTGAGCTTCATTGTTGGGGTCACTGTTTCCAAGTTCTGCTTTTACATTGTGCTGGGTAAATAATCACTGGAAATTACACAAATTACTCAGTGACTAGTTGCTGTTCAAAATACTTAGAAAAAGCTTTCAGAGAGATGTTTGTTTATGCAGTTGGCCATTGATTCAGTCTTTGGATAGTCATCATCATCCTCCTTTAGCTCTATTTCTATGATTCAGCTCTTAAATGGCCGAGTATTTATCTCTATTTCTTACACCTTTGACTGCTAATGGCTAATCAAGTTCATGCCCTATCTGAGCAAAATTTTTATAAGTATATGTTATAGGCCTGTAGGGAGCTTACAAATTGGTCCATTTTCTTTTCTGTTTTAGAAATAACAGCTTGGCCTCAAACAAGCTTTCAAGGAGACCCAGATGGTGAATAATAAATTTAATAGATCCATTGTTCCGTTTTAAAAAGCTATCAGTCTGGTCATTAATAAAAGCTAGGAAATTGCTCTACTATAGTGAAGTACTGTCAAAAGACCATTTATAAATTGTGTGGATATTACTTTTTCAATTAAATTTAAATATGATAATGAATGAAGAGAATGGTGCACCAGCTCATAATTAGAGGAACTTGTATCAACACAGAGGTGAGAAAAAAAATATGAAGATTATCAAAAGTACTTAGAATTTCTATGAGCAGAAGCCTCAAGAGCTCAATCTAAAGGGTCAGCGTAAAATGACTGCCCTTACATTGTCACCCAGTTTGCTTGGGTTATTCTTAATCTTTTGACTTTTATTGTGGAGGTGTGTTATCCAGTTGAGATCAAATCATTTATTGAGTTCAAATTCTGATTGAGGTCATCAGTGATTACGAGAGGACTCATAAATAATATTCCCCATATTCTGGGCTGAAATTGGGCTTTAGAGAGCCCATTAATAATGGTTATTCTTTACTATTCTCTGTAGTTGAATAGAAGCAAGGTTAGAATGTTCTATTGGAAAATGGGGGGAATTATTCACTGACTTTCTGATAACC
>NW_022111321.1:9805217-9807138 GCF_000313985.2 Echinops telfairi | reverse complement strand
ACGGGCTTCTAATTCACAGAGAACTGACCCAATTCTATGGGAGGTCACCCCTGATGAGTATAAGCTTCTTCACATGCAGACTTCCTTAGATGACTGCAGTTGGATTAACAGACGACACATAACTTATTTCGACCTATCTTATTGTAGGAAAGATGTATATTCTATGATTGAAGAAGAAACCTTTCTTTTCCATTCCTGTTGGATATGAAAAAAAAGTATGAAAGTTCTAATGCCCCATGATAGTCAATTCAAAATCATGAGAGATTTATTTGAGGATGAAGTTGACATGGATGGTATTTAAGAAAAGGGATACTTAAAAAACAAACAAACATTCCTTACACTGGGGTTGTCTGATTTTTGTTATTAAGAAACACAAGAAGCACCCATACTTCTTGGCTTCCAGTGATAGTAGATAATTCATAGGCTGAATGTTTCAATCAGTTTTTTGTTATACTTCTTGCTATAGTTTCAGCTAAAAAAACTATAACTGGTGCATATGAAAATTTAAAAAGAATAGTGGGACCCAGTTACCAACAGAAATCTATTTATAGTTGTTCAGCATTTTTATCCTGCCTTTCATGGTAGTATGAAGGCCTCCCTCTGGATTGCTACAAGTCTCTAGAAGCCTAATACTGTTTAATTTTCTGCTACCAATCTTCTAGCTAGTCAAAGGCAGCATGTTTAGCATACCACATTGATACATATATGAAATGTCCTACCTCTTTGGACTTGCTCCCAAAGAAATCATCTCAAGTATTCATGAGCAATGTAGACTTTAAAGGAACTTTGAAAGAAGTGCATTAGTTACACTGGAACAATGCAACCCACCTTCACAAAATTATTTTCAAAATAGCTACTGACTATACTACTAATCAGTAAGTCCTATAACTTATTCCAGTCTCTCCATCTTATTATCTCATTAGTCTTTTTCCTCCATTCATTTTCTGCTTTCTACTCTTTTCCCTTCTTCTCTCATGCTTTCTTGATACTTCAGTTTCATTAGACTGAAGTAGTAGAACCGGAATACCTCCATGGGCTGTAGGAACAGCTTTGAGGTAAGAATTTAAATAAAAGAAACGATCAGAAATATAATCTAAAAATCCATCTATATGCAAAAAAGAGGACAGTTATTAAGAAGTGTGTGTTCCATAAATGAGTTCACTTGTATTCTTGACACATTTCAGTGGTCACCATTAGGAAGGCAGGAACAGAAGGAAGTGAACACAAAGTCCATGTGCATAATAATATGGCATGCTGGTTCTGAGGAGTAACGAGATCCTACGAAAATAATGAGACAGTTACAGAACGTTTTTCTGCAATTTTTGGATTGATATTTTACAGTGTCTGACAATCAGCATTTATTTTTGGAAGTTGTATGGTGAATGTATGTAGGTATATGGTTTGAATGTATGTCATTGTGTGTGTTGGTTCATGTGTATATGAGCATGTATAAGCACATAGTGCTTTGTCCAATATTTACCCATTAGAAAAGAATTCAGGAAATTGAACAGGTATAGATAGTTTTCTAATAGAGCTTGAGAATGTTATTTGTTTTGAAGGGCTTTTGAATCGATTTTAGGCTTGGAGTATCAGAGCCACTGCTGTGTAGTAAATCACTTAACCTGATCCTTATAGTCTGCAATTCCTGTCATATGAGCAGGTAGATGCTTACGGTCCATCAAGGGGATGAGATATTTAAAAATGTGACTAGGTGCATGGCACCCATCTGGGTATGGTATCCTAGCAAGGGGATTGGTTCCTTTTGCCATACCACTAGACTTCGAGTAAGTCACCAAACAGGCAGAACACAGAGATCGCAACCTGCAAGAAGAGAAGATAAAAGCAGGGTGTGGACCTGGGATCACTGTGTCGAAAGCTACTCAACTTAAGAGACAGGGACAGAGAACTGTAAGATCAGAGA
>NW_022111321.1:9801845-9803226 GCF_000313985.2 Echinops telfairi | reverse complement strand
TCTCTCACAGGAGTGAGTTGCACTGAGCCATTTGTACTGCTTTATAATTTAACTGTTCATTTCCTGTATTATATATCTAATCTATCTGTTTATAATTTAATAGTTCATTACTTGTGTTATATATCTATCTATCTGTTTATAATGTAACAGTTCATTTCTTGTGTTATATATATCTATCTTTATAGATATGTATTTATAATTATCAGCAATCTAGTTTTATCTCTCTAGAGAACCCTGTCGAACACAGGTGGCTTTGTCAGCTCACAGAGCTAAAGAACAGGGAACCTTTGGGCTCAGGCTTACTGTGGAGTGGATTGGCTTGGGTATTTATTTGAGCTCAATGAGCTTTGTAATTGCCTGCACAAGGTAGAGGCTGGGCTAGACCAAGATACACAAGGGCCCTAGTGGCCTAGGGATAGAGAGAAGCCTGCCTGAGACATGGCTGCGAAGAGACTCTCGTGATTGAATGACTGTATCCTGAGTAATCGTGAACCTGAATTGTAACCTATTACTTTCTAGATAAATGCGATGACTTTCATATGGGTTGAGAGTTTTGTGTGGTTGATATCAGAATTGCTAAAAAGTTTGGGAAAATGAGGACGATCTGACTTTTTCAGAAGAAGCTGTTTTGAGTTATTGATGTTGATTCTGTCTCATAAAGTTAGAAGGGTTCAGATGCCACTTGTGTGACATTTTTACACTATCTGTGTGATCTGAGATATCATAGCTATCATTGATCATATTATTGGATAGAAGTTTCCCTTTCCCACTTCTTGGAGTGGGAAAGTAGACAGTGAATGCGTATCAGGACAAGATTAACCATCATGCCAAGACTGGAGTTTGGGAGAAGTAAAGGGAGGCCTGAAAAGGTCTGGGCAGATGATGCAAACACTTGGGAGAGAGGCTAAAAGTGGAACGAGAATATCATTTATGTTCTATAAGCTTGCCGAGTGGTATTGTGGAATAAAAACAAAGGCAGACACAGCACTGTGACCTCTCAGCCATCACTTATGAAGAAGGAGTGATGTCTCACTAGGAGCCAGAGCTCAAGATTTCTAGAGCAAGAACAGCAGCAGATGAGTGGGGATGCGTGGGATAGCCAAGAGAAACTTGTGCCCAAGGACAGCTTCTGAGCAAGCAACTCATGATAGATATAAAGACAATGTCAATTTTTAAAAATTGTGCTACTCCTAAAGGCCAACGATCCTTGAACTAACTACAAGCTTTTCTTTCTTGTTATGATTTAATTTGTTCTTTGTCAATGGTTTGTTGTTGTTGTTGTTTTGTTGTATATTGTTGCTTGGTTTTGCTCTGTCTTGTTTTTGTGCATGTTATTATCTCCGCAGGTCTGTCTAAATAAGATAGGCTGGATGAACAATCT
>NW_022111321.1:9798439-9800149 GCF_000313985.2 Echinops telfairi | reverse complement strand
AAAAAAATTCCAGTCCTCTTACCTTGAGGGTGCCCACTGAATGGTGGCCCAAGATGAACCTATATTTACTACTTTAAGCCAGGCCATCCTTGGTTTATCATGACATGCATTAATCTCACAGCCATGGTTCTCCATTTGTGAATGAATGTCCTATCACCAACCTTCAACCTTCGTTGTTTGTGTAAACAATGTCAGTTACTTAAGACCTCAATCAGTAGAAATCAACAATTCATGAGTAGGTGGCCTATACTCACATAATTTCCTTTTCCTAACAGTGTCTTAAATTCTACACTAATGGGAAAATTAATTAAATGATCAATAGAATTATCTTATGCCCCAGAGGGATCGCTGATAATGTTCTCTATCATAAAAATGATAATTATATCATTAGAAACAGGGACATCTATAAATCAGTTATATGAGTAGATTTCGGTCTTCCATTTAATTCTAATCCCAATCTAACAACAATTAGTTCTTATGACATGAACCTGCTTGATGTTCCCCTTCATGAAAAGATCCCTGAAGTATGCGTGCTATAGAAAATGGTGGTGAAGAAACCAGTCTGTGCTTGGATATCAGAAAGAATAGTGTCTGAGGTCTTAAAGGCTTGTCTTAAAACAAGCAGCTATCTAAATGAGGGGTCACCTAAGTCCACATGGAAGAAGCATACCAATAATACCAAGCATACCAATAATAAAATCCAAATCCAAAGGAGGGAATGGTAGCAGAGTTTAAATCATGAACACCTGGTTTGCAGAAGGCTATGGATGAGTGGAAGCCCAAAATCACTTTTGAGGCTCCACACATGGGTTAAACGTTCAGTTCTTCCCCTCTGACCATAGACCAAGGACGTGAACAGCCTTGCTATCATGCTGAGTGCATTGGAAAGTGGATTATTGCAGATGCAGTTAAGTTTAACTTTAACACTTTATCATTATTTGAGCTCCTTTTGGACCCATTTTAAATTTGTTCTACTTTTTAATATTTTGTGCTTTCTTTTAATTGAACTTTTTTTTTCGATTTTATTTTGATATTATTGTTGGCTTTTTTTTTTGTTTATGAAATCCAGGATAGATAAACCTGTAGAGACAATCACAGGATAAATGGTGTTTGTGAGGTTCTGGCCAGCTAGGTTAGGGGGAAACGGGGAGAAAATACCAATGAGCAGAAGAAAGAAGAAACTGTTCTAAAATTGATTGGGTAATGATGGTATAACTTTTCAATATAATTGAACTATTGAATTGTATGATGTGTGCATTATATGTCAATAAAACTGTTCAAAAAAGGTACAATCAAAACTGATACCTGACAAGGTCTACTCTGCCAGTTCAATTAAAGGTAGAGAATTCCGCTCCAAAAGTTACAGTGACTACTTTTGCTGTCGTTGTTCCAAAGGCGTAAGCTTGATACATTTTCTCAAAGGACACAGCGCAATCATGGGGACTTCTAGTTTTAGAAAACTGACCTTGCAATGATGGGAGAAGGACCAGGGCCACTGTGCTGAAGAGTTTTCTTCACATCACAGCAGGGTGCATGCTCATTTGTCTTCAAGGGTAGCAAGGATGATTCTACTAGAATTTTTCTTTGGGGGAAACATTGCCCCATATACTCCACAGCGCCAATGTTGTTACTTCAGATTGCTTTTTGTTCCCCCAATAGAACACATTTCAAAATAATATGATTTAAATCTCTTGAGGATATCAACACTGC
>NW_022111321.1:9788322-9797630 GCF_000313985.2 Echinops telfairi | reverse complement strand
TCTTACATGACAGAGTCTCCTAAAACTCCGTCACTGCGTCATCTGACACATAGTGACCTATAGGACAGGGTAGAACTGCCCCTTTGAGTGCCTGAGATTGTAACTCTTTATGAAGGAGAAAGCTTCCACCTTCACCTGATCAACGGCTGGTGGTTTTGAACTGCTAACCTCATGGTTAGCAGCCTAATGGTATAACCCAGGATGCCATCATGGCTCCGAGTATGGAAGCTATTAGCCCACAATTAATAGGTTGGAAGCTGGTAGTCTGTGTTGGAACTCGAGTTGTTAGCAGGACATGTTCTCTCAAAAGTCTCAAAGGAAGAGCCTTCCTTTCCAAACTTCTGGGCAGTGCATGATTTCATGGTGTCCTTTGGCTTGTAGATGCATCTTTATGTGGCTCGCTTCCCCATGTGTCTTTATGAGCCTCTTCTAGGAGCCCTGGGAGCACAGTGTTAAGCATCCAGTTACTAACAGAAAGGTCATTGGTGTGAGCCCACAAGCTACCATGCTCAAGATAGATGCGGCCAGTCTGCAGTCTGCAGCTATGAAGATTTACAACCTTCAGATCCCTATGCCGCAGCTCTCCACTGTCCTACAGAACCACCAAGAGTCTGAATGGACGCTACAGCAAGTATGTTTTTCTTCTTCTCTTTTATAGGGTGCCATTCCATTTAGCTTAGGGCCCGCCATGCTTTAGTATGACTTCACATTAACTGCCAACATCTTCAACCCCCCATTTTCAAGCAAGGTAAGAGTTAGGTTTTCAATATAATTCTTTCTTTGAGGTGGTGGGGTAGGATGGGTAGGGATAAAATTCCACCTACAGCAGAGTCATCTGGTCGCTGTCACAAAACTGAAATCTGCCATGGCCAGAGAAAGCAGCCATAGATCATCATAAACAAAGGAGAACATCATTTACAGGCATAACTTTGAATTTCATGCAATTTCCATGACACAGAACGTTATAGTTCTTATAATATTTTCAACTATTTAAAAATGTAAAAACCATCCTTATCTTTTTTTGGCCACGAAAAGTCAGGTGGCAGAATTTGGCCCATGCCCCGCAGTTTGCTGACCAGTGCTCTCGGAAACAGCAGGCGATAGAAAATGATGAACTCCCGTTCCAGGGGAAAGAACAAGTGCACGCCTTTCAATAGCAGACGATTTATTGTTGGAAGTTAGTTCCCCTGACTACATCACCTGTAACGTAATACATCTTCAAAAAGACAAGCATTCATTTTTTTCTGAGAAGACACCGGCTGGTCCTTTGAGCCAGAGACAGGTTTTGTTCGTTGTGAACAACAGACCGCCCCATTATTATGCTGAGAAGCATTTGGCTCTTCCTTGGCAGACCAAAATCTTGGCTGACGCACACGAACAACCATGGTTGTCGATGGGTGTTCTCGTTGGTGCCAGGAGGAATGGCGCCAACTATGATCAAATTCTTTTGATTTCTGCCCTCCTACTCATGGGAACAATGAAGGGGGGTGCTTGCCAATTCATCCCATCACATATATAAAACAAAAATAGTAGTATTGTGAACATGTGGCTTTATAGCCTGTTTTTTTAAAAGCACTTGATAATATAGCTAACATTTTCTCCCATAATCGATAATATTACTATATTTTAAAAGTCTATGCAGTATCTCATTCCTAAGTCGCAGAAAACTTTGACCAATTCTGCATTGTTGGCCAATTTTCTAACATGATAAAAATTTGTGTATAATGAAATTTCATTTAGATAAATCTTTGTGCAAATTTGTGATGATTTTTTTAGGATGATTTCCCAGAACTAGGATTGCTGGAGTAAGCATGTATTGAAGCCTTTTTATAAGTGTCATCAAAAGCATACTCCAGTTTTCTCTCAATTAATTTATATTCCCATCAGTAATAAATGAACGATCAATATCTTTGTGTTTTGGCCATTAAAAACACGAAGTTATTAGCAAAGCACAGTATTTTAAATATAATTTACTTTTCAATCTTATAAATTGTTAAGAACATGGGGAAATTGTCTTCTTCATTGTTTATTCTGAATTTCTCATCCAACATTGGGGAAGTCCCATGTGCTGCTGGTGCTATCCTTAAGTGCTCAGATGATAACCGAAAAACTGGTGGTTCGAAGCCACCACTTACTATGCCAGAGAGAAATGAGCCACTTTGCTTTTGGAAAGATTACAGTCGAGATTCTGTGCAATAAATCTACTCTCTCTCTCAGGGTCATGCAGTCAGCATGGACTGAACTGTGACAAGTTTGCTTTTGCTTTTTCATGCGTTACAATTTTTAGATTATTTGATCAAGTATGTTCTGATTAGATTAATGAGAGCTGCTTTTTCAAAGCTCTGCTTAGTAATGTGGCTTTTTATAATCTAGTAAAAAAGGTAGCAGAAATTTAATGTACGTGGGATTATGCAATACTCGTACTTTGTGGCTTATTTCATTCATCAAGCTGCTTTCAAATTTTAATCATCTTGGAGTAATGATAAGGAATTCACTTATCTTTATGGCAGATAATATTCTATTGTACATACATAAACATTGTTTATCTTTTTGCCTGTTGGTGAATATTTCAGTTGTTTACATTTTGCAACGTTATGCTGCAAAGAACATTGGTATGCATGTTTCTGCTGGAAGAGCCCCATGTGTAGACACGGAAGTTTGTCGGTAGTAACCAGTGATGAAATGGCGGGAGAGTCACTCATTGCTAACAGGCACTGCACACAATCCCTGTTAAAGTATAATGGGAAAATTTGAAATGAGTTGATGATCAGAATTAATATTACTCAATTGTCCATGTAAAATATTGAAATAGTAAAAAATTTTGTTATAAAATGGGGCTTTAGAAGTTCATAGAGAAATGGAATGACAATGATTTTTCCAGGAACATTTTGAAATATATATTGTGATATATTGAGAACGAACTCTATAAAACTGTGACAGAGGAAAATCCACTGTAGTCAATAGTACATGTTAGTGTCTAGGACCTACAATAGTGACAGTGATTTCTTCTCTCTCTCAGTGTAAATCCTAAGATCCCATTAGTCGGAATTGACTCGAATTTGGTGAGTTTTGCTTATGTATTTACCAGGCCACGATGTGCATCTTTGTTTGGGATATGTGTACAAAGGGGACTCAAAAAATTAAATATAATTCTCATTCACATTTACTTCCTTTTTTCTACGACCTTTTTGAAATGCCCTTGAATATCCAAATATCTAGTAACCTTTTCATTCTTTGGATACTTATACGAAAGATAAGAGTACAAATAAGTGGTCTCCAAAAAGTCAAAGATGGCACTCTTGTGCGTTGAGGGCAATCAGGGTGGTGCTAGCAGATTAATAGTTGCTGCTGCATGTTTACATCAAGAGACACAAGTGCGAGATTCTCTCTAAGATTAATATCCTACTTGGCTGTCCCATCCTAGTTGGCTGTCTCAAATGATTTACAGACCTTGTAGTTGTGAGCCCACAAGCCTTCTGACATCAGTTCCTGGACCATTTGCTCTTTCTCAGTTCCCTCTATTCAAAAAGAATGAATCCAGACAAGTAGCAATTACTTAAATAAGGAGGTTGTCGTATAATAATGTGCCTTGAAATAAAGTCCTAAGTAACATCTCAATAATCATCTTATGTGAATTTCTTCGTTAGAAAGTCACAGTAATCCCCATGGCATTAACACCACCATGGAGTGCGCAGCGCTCTCTGTTATGAAAACAGAAACTCTTGATCTAATGCACAGCAAACCAGTAAAACACTGGCCGGATATCTGGAGCCATCACGCTCAGTCTTTTGGGAAACCTTTTCCCCACATTACAGGAAGAAGGGTTTATTATTATTATGATTTTTGAAGAGTCATTTATGGGCTTTATATTATTGAGTTTTCTTCTAATCAGAAAATGAGTCTAAGACATAGCTCATAAAATAGAATTGTGTATGTAGATATGCCTTCTACAGCTGAGCTCAAAGGCAAAGGTATCTTACAATTGTTAACAAGCATTTACAAACTGCCTTCGCTGAGCAACTGCAGCAAAAATAAGTGCAACCCAACAGTGCATTGCTGGCGAAATAAGGTGGCTGGCTGGCGGAGCGTTTCACTTCATATCTACCTAGCTCAAATAGCCCGTTTTCCCCTGTGACTTTGTTATAAAATCTTTATAGAAGGAGATTCAATTTCCATTCGGGTATGAAGCTTTGGAAGCAGCCAATGATGGTTCCACTAATCTAAAGAGACTTGGCACTGTGTATGTGACACCCCAACAAGCTCATTACAATGTGTCAATCTCACAGAAGTTACCTGAGGTCACCCTGCTGTCATTTTTGCTTATTGAACTATCTCCCAACTTGATTGCTGGATCTTTGAGGGCAAGTCTTGGGTCTTACTGATCTCTACGTTCAAACTTCCCAGCCCAGAACCTAGCACGGAGTGAATAGCTGGAATAATTGAATGGAGTTAGTTTTAAAAAAAAAGTCCAATATTTGATAAAGCTTTGTTGTTTTTATTTTACCATAATTTATATCAGGGAAAAGTCAGTATAATATCATTTCTTAGTAAATAATGAAATTAAGGATATGAAGAAGGCAAGACTGGAGACAAATATTAATCAGGGGTACACACGGGGGTCGGCTGGGTCATAGAGAAATATTCCACCCCGGTTTGGTAGAAAGGTCTGTGTGCTGTTGTTTCTGAAGGAGATTATATTTAAGATATGTGTTAAGGGATATAGAAGAATCAGTCAGGAATAGAAGGGAGAGAGGAATTTCTTGTGGTCTGAACAGCAAAAGCAGAGAGGCATGAGAGGCAGCACAATGCAGGAGCCCGCAATTCTCTCCAGAAATACTTGCCGCCTTCGGATTGTTTTTCTCCCAGCCCTTTGTTCTTTCCTCATCATTGACTATTCAAGTATTTTGTCTTTATTTCAAATATTCCTCCAACCTTTCTGACTATTTTGATCATAACCCAGATTTCACTTTTTCCCTCTTTTACATTTTACTTTCAATTCTAGGAACTTTAGCTTTTCACACTAATCCTCTTCTAAACAATCCTGTATTGTTTAGACCTACTAAGCCTGAAGACTTCTTGACCTTTATCTTTAATCTCACCTATTTCATATTATTATTTTAAGAAGAAGGAACCCTTTATCTTATATCTGTATTTGCATTTGTGTCCTCACACTTAACTTCTACCCTGTATTTCTGCTATCTCATTTTCAGTTTCATCATTTTTTAATCTTTCCCCATTTTTAATCTGCTCTTTATTTATTTTAAAATATTGTTTCTCATTATGTCTTATCATCCTCCTTTGGTTTTGTTTACTTCTAAAATGGGAGTGGAAGCATGGCCACCAGGCTGAACATAAAGACAGATTCATTTACTGGACAGACGGGAGCTTTGTCTCCAGCTGTGGGAACTCCATGCCTACTCCTCCTGCATCTTGTTCTTGTTGGGGGACTCTGAGTCTTCCAGAAGACCAAACCCAATCATACTGACTCACAGTGACCCTACAGGACAGGGTAGAACTGCCCCTGTGTGTTTTCTGTAACTGTTGACGGGAGCTGCTAGTGGTTTCAAACTGCCAACCTTAAGGACCACTGCACCACCACGGCTCCTATTATGAGTCTTTACTCTTGGGAAATACCAGAGGTTTTGGTTTCCAAGAAACACCAGGTGGAAGTCCCAAACTCACTGCTATTTAATCACTGATTGCTTCACATAAAGTAATCGAAAACATTTGTGGACACTGTTTAGTTTAATATCTCTAAGTGCAAAATTCTCTTCTGTCCTATCCCCAATAAAACTTTTATCTATTTTGAGCTGCTGTCCCATCCTCAGGTCCTGAAAGTTTTAAACTATAAAACTCTAGATTCACTAGAGGGAATCCCTGAGCCGCACAAATGGTGAAGCACTGGATGAGGAGCTGAAAGTTGGGGGTTTTAAACTCACTCTGAGGTACCTTGGAAGTAAGGCCTGGTGATCTGCTTCTGAAAGATCACTGCCTTGAAAACTCTAAGGAACACCTCTTTTCTGCCCACACGGGGTTGCAATGAGTCAAAATGGATGTGGTGATTACAGGACCTTAAGAATTCTAGAATGGATGCTTCCTACTCCATTGCTCATGTGCAATAAATTTGCTTACGCTGTGTGTGTGTGTGTGTGTGAGCTGACTTTACAAGCACTGGAGAGTAAGCAACTGCAAGAATTCTTTCCCTCTTGTAGAGACTATATGGTCATGGTTGTGCTGCTTCTATCTGATTTTCCCTATGTGGCAACTGCATTCTCATCTCTGGTTAGCTCTTTGGGCTTACTTAAAATCTGTAGCCCCATAACTTCTTGCATTTGGCTTTGACCTGTCTTACTGTTTTTTCTGCTTCTAGCTCTTCTTACTTCCATTGGTCACCACCATGTCTTCTGTGTCTCTGTAGCTCTGGAGAGAAATAGAATTGCCCTTGCTCATTCTGCAACACTGTGTAGACTAAGGATCTTCCCTATATCCATGATGAGTCCCTTCAGTTAAGATGTTTAGTCACGGTGCATTCAAGAATGGCTAGAGACATAGGGCAACTTTGGGTTAGGACGACACTCAGTAGAGAATCGACCTTTGGTTAGCTTATCTGAGAAGGTGACAAAGGAGAAAATGTGTAGCTTCAAAACAAGACCAAGTTCTGATAGGAAAATTTAGAAAATACAAACAAGTGCAAGGAAGAGATTAAAAAATCACTCACGGTTTCACTTTCTTAAGGTAGCTACTACAAATGTTTCAGCATGTACTTTCTGGTGTGTGTGTCTGTTTCTTCTATTGCGATGAAATTAAATTTCTTAGTCTGGCTATTCTGTCAGTGTCTTTGTAATTTCTACCCAGTGACTACACAAATAGGGTATGTGAAACTCTCATTGGAGGAATTGGTAGGTTGGCATTCCCATTCCTCTGTGAATAAGAGAGTCATCTCAGAAGCAGGAAGAGATAAATCCTGGGACTGTTGTGGAAGAAGAACCACCAAGAGATCACATTCAAAATCTAAGTGAATGACACTTGGGGGCCCTGAGTATGAAATAAGTGGAAATGCCTTATGGAATATGATTTTATTAGAGGCAAAATAGGCAGACAACAAGGACACTGCTTAATATATATAATAAATCATGCAGAGATTAGAACTTCTGTAACGTGGAAACCTGCCAGAGGAAAAAAGTGAGAAGACTGGTGGGAAATTTGTGAGACTGGGGAAAATCAAGAAATCCCATAGAGTTCCAGCTCCCCACGTTTCACTGTATAATCTAAACGTGTCCAAGAAGGGATCAGAAGGCTGAGGTGAGCTTCCCCAACAGGAAGTAAACTTGACTCCTTGCCTAATTTCCAGACATGAAGCATTCCTCCGCCTTACAATGCTAGGGTAAATCCCATGAAGAAGGACCCCACAACAGCACAGCAAGCGTGTGCAGTTGTGCCTCATCTGGTCTTTCCCAAAGGGTTGTCTAGGAAAGAACTATTTTCTTTTTAATTGTAGCGACTTTTTCCTTTTTAAAATCATTTTATTGGGGACTTGTACAACTCATCACAATCCATCCATCCATCCATTGTGTCAAGCACATTTGTACATTTATTGCCCTCATCATTCTCAAAACATTTTCTGTCTACTTGAGCGCTTGGTATCAGCTCTTCATTTTACCCCCTCCTTCCCTCCACATTGCTCCCTCGTGAATCCTTGATAATTTATAAATTATTATTTGTTCATGTCTTACACTGTCTGATGTCCTGTCCCCCAGGTAGGGGGTTATCTGTAGATCCTTGTGATTGGTTCCCCCTTTCTCCCCCCATTTTTCCCTTACCCTCCTGGTATCGCTACTCTCTTTACTGGTCCTGAGGGGAAAGAACTGTTGTTGAGAGTTGTAGGATACACAGTCATAGCTGATGCTAAGGATACAAGTCATTATCATGGCATTCCTGATAAAGTAGGGGCAACATTTTTTGTTTCACATTAGTAGGCTTCAGGTAGATTATAAACATATCCAGCCTGATTTTTTAATCTCTTAACTGTTAAATTTAGTCAATCAATAATTACTTAAATCACTTTCTTACTTCCAAGACTCATAAGCTATGGATTCTGTTCTATAACCATAGTTAGACATTTTACATGTTGGAAACAGGAAACTTTGCCTGGCTGTTGTTGTTAGGGGCCATCGAGTCGACTCTGACCCATAGGGACTCTATGTGCAACAGAAGGAAACACTACAAGGTCCTGCACTATTCTCACAATTGTTCTTATGTCTGATCCCATTGATGAAGCCACTCTGTCATTCTACCTTGTCAAGGACTTTCCTCTTTGTCACCGTGCCCACTTTACCACACATGATGTCCTTTTCCAGGAACTGGTCTCTCCTCGCAACATGTCCAAAGTGTGTAGGACAAAGTCTTGGCATCCTTTTCTCAAAGTAGCACTCTGGCCTTTTTACTTCCAGTACAGATAGGTTTGTCCTTTTAGCGGTCCATGGTACTGTCAGTATTCTTCTCCAGCACCAGGTGCTAGTCTCGGCGGACCAGAGAAACAAATCCAGAGACACTCTGTGTAAAAGGGAAAACCTTATATCAAACAGTACTTGTACATTAAGAAAATATTGCAGCCCAGTCCAGATCAAGTCCATAATAAGTCCAATAATAGCCCATATATCCAATACCAGTCCATAAATTCCTCTTTGACTCACAGCACATACGATGCTGAATGCAGAAATATCACAGGCCATGGGTGGAAAGTCCCATAGATCAAAGGGTGGTGGATGTATCTCCTGGGCTCTGGCTGCCATCAGCATGGTTTCCTTGGCCTCTTCAATAGGAAGGTCAAGCAGAGATAGAGTGTGCCTCTCCTCTATGGAGGAAGAGATGAAGTTCTCAGAATCCTCATGATTAGGCCATGCCCATAAGGAGATATCTTCTGGCTGTGACCTGACTGACAAGCTAGACTCCACCCCTTTGTTCTATTTATAAAGTTGACGTGAAACTATGGAACTACACATACCATAATTCAAATGCATCTATTCTTCTAATGGTTCCCTTATTTGACGTCCAATGTTCACAGGCATATAATGCAATGGAGAATTCCATGGCTTGGGTCAGCCCCACCTTAGTCCTCAAAGTAACATCCTTGCTCTTCAATACTCTAAAGAGATCTTGTGCAGCAGATTTACCTAATGCAATACGTTTTTTGATCTTTTGAATGCTGCTTCCATGAGCATTGATTATGGATCCAAGTAAGACAAACTCCTTGACAACCTCAAACGTATCTCCATTTACCATGATGTCACCTCTTAGTCCAGTCGTCA
>NW_022111321.1:9767165-9786881 GCF_000313985.2 Echinops telfairi | reverse complement strand
TATACACTTAAAAGTTTGACAACTTTCAGGCTTATTCCAGTCTTCCATCCATTCTTCTTTCCACCTGCATTTTCTCCCTAGGCAATCTTGTACAGTATTATGGATTTAATCCTGTTCAAATGCTAATGACTCTCACTTGCATTTCTTTAGTCTTGACCCCTTTCACTCCCAAGTTCCAGGTTTGACATATTGGCATATCGGATTTATACTAGGCATTTTCAACTTAACATGTCTAAAGGCAGATCTCCGTTTATTCTGAAACTGTTGCTTACTCTGACTCCTCTCTCCAGTGAAGGGTGTTATTTTCCTCTTGGTTGATTAAGACAAAACCTAGTAGTTATCTTTGATGTCTGCATTTTCCTAAACCAAATGTCTATTATATCAACACAGTCTATCAACATCAGTACCAAAATATACACCATCTTATCCATATCTCTGTTTTCCCTGCTACCATTACCATTTATTGCTTGAATTACTATAATAGCCCTCTAACTGGTAGAGGTTTTTAAAAATCTACTTTCTATATAGCAGCTTGACTGCTCCTTTTCTAATGTAAATCAGATATTGCCACTCTCCTAAATCAAGACTTCCAAGGGCTTTTTAAACTAACGCCCAAACTATTTTTGATGATGCATAACACCTTTTCTTTCTGCGCATCCCTGTGCATTCATCTTTGGGCATCTGTCTGAAATGATCTTTTCCATGTGAGTATTCTTCTAAACAAGACTAAAATTTAGTTACTTTATATACTTGAGTATAAACTAAATTTTTCAGCACTTTTTTTTTTAATGCTGAAAAAGCCCCCCAGTTTTTCTGTGGTGAAATTAGGTGCCTCAGCGTATACTCCAGTATACACAGTAATTAATAACAGCCCTGCTTGCCACAACCTCTCCTGTGTTGTATTAATTCTGGACTTTGTGCTGATGGCTATAATCCTGATTTAGAGAGAGTTCTCTGCCATGCCAAAGAACAAGGTTAAGTAGGGATTAAATAGAAGGTGGTAGGGGTCCTGGTAATGCATTGGTCCACGCCTTGCAACTATGTCAGCAGTTTGAAACCATGAGCTGCTCCTGGTTTTCCCCCTCCCTCCCGACTCCCCGCTTAGTTTTTTTTTCTATTCTCTCCTATAGGGCTGCGATGATTTGGAATCAACTTCATGGCAGTGAATTTTTGTTTTTTTCTGCTGTTCATTTTGTTTTGGTAGAGGGCGTGAACTAAGTCACACCCTCCGTTTCCTTGAAGGTATGGTCTGCTGAAAGACAAAACCCGCACTTCCACCAAAGCCATTCCTCTGTGTATAAGAGCCACCTCAGAAACCAAAGAAAAGACCCAGGACTATTGGAAAAAGAAAATGTTTGAGATCTCTGTCTGCAGTGGTGGAGATTGCGACTAGAGCCACCAAAGACTGTGGACTATGGGTTAGAACAAAGAAGCCAGGCTGGGACCAGAGGTCAAGGAAAGGGAACCCTGAGGCCGAATGGAGGAGTGGAGTAGCGCAGAGCTAAGAGATTGTGAGGGAGAGTAACAGGCTGACTTCCTGGTTAATAGAAACAGAGACCAAGGGACCACGTGGCTGAGAGGCTGATGCCTGGAGAGAACCTTGGCTGGGGAGAAGTGTTGCTGTGCACCAATGACTGCATACATTAAATCCACTAATAAACCCTCATAACTGAGTTTTTTGTGGCCATTGTAAAGAAATGATTGCCTCCCACACAGATGTTGAATGCCAGGAGAGGAACAATTGGTGTCAGAATAGGTAAAGAAAGATGGAGGCTTGAGGCATGTCTGACATCTGCCTTATGGCAGTAGGGAAGCCAGAGGAGGTCACATATGGTCCCCACTTCCATGATATTTCCAGAAAGTCTCAATTCGAAATCATAAAAATATAGTCAACATGTTTGTTTCAGAAAATACAAGATGATCCTGAATCATTTACACCATGCACCAGGCTCTGCACGGAGGGCCCTCGTGTTGTTGCCAGGTGACCTTGAGTCTGTTCTGACCCATAGAAACCCTATGACAGCACGAAACGCCATCTCCACAATTGTTCTTATGCTTGAGCCCAGTGTTGTAGCAACTGTGTTAACTCATCTCCTTGAAGGCATTCCTCTTTTTTAAAAATCATTTTATTGGGGGCTTGTACAACTCTTTCACAATCCATACATCCACCCATTGTGTCAAGCACCTTTGTACATTTGTTGCCATCATCATTCTAAGGCATTCCTCTTTTTTGATGCCCCATTACTTTATCAAGCATCATGTCCTTCTCCAAGGACTAGTTTTGTCCTGACAATGTGTCCAAAGTATATAAGACAAAGTCTTGCCATCCTTGCCGCTAGGGAGCACTTTGGCCATACTACTTCCATGATGGATCTGTTTGTCCACTTTGGCAGTCTGTGATACTTTCAATATTCTCTCTAGCACCATGAATCAAATGCATCGGTTTTTCTTTGGTCTTCCTTATTCAATGTCCAACTTTCACATGTCTATGAGGTGACTGAAAATATCATGGTTTGGGTCAGGCACCCTTTAATCCTCAAAGTTTTGTCCTTCCTTTTCAATACTCTAAAGAGGACTTAGGTAGCAGATTTACCCAATGCAATGCATCTTTTGATCTCTTGACAGCTGCTTCCATGAACATTGATGGTGGATCCAAGCAAGATAAAACCCTTGACATCTACAATCTTTTCTTCATTTGAGAGGATTTTGGTCTTTAAATTGACTTGGAATTCATCCTGAAGACTGCAGTCCTTGGTCTTAATCAGAAAGTACTTCAATCCCTTCTCCTTTTCAACAATAAAGGTTATGTCATTTGCACAAAATAAGCCTTCCTGCAATCCAGATGCTGAATTACACTTCATGTAATCCAGTTTCTCTGATTATTTGCTCAGTATACAGATTGAACAAGTATGGTGAGAAGTTGCAACTTTGACACACATCTTTCTTACTTAGTCACATATATTATTTTATTTTACTTTCACACTACTCTGTGAGATATGGGTATTAATAGCCCTACTTTACTTCTAGAAAAACAAATTCAAGGAATGAAGAAATTTGCCGATGCTGCTCACTTCTAACTAGTGCAGTATTGAGATTCTACTTAGGTTGAATTTACTCGGGAGAATAGGTTTCCAAATTGGCCAATTCTTGGATGAAAATGTAGCCTAGAGATCTGTAGTTTTACCAAATTCAGTGATCAGGCAAGTTTGGAATTCTAGGCTCCTGATCTTCAAATCACAACATCAGAGTATTCTGCACTAAAGTTATTGGAAAACTATAAAATACATATTTTACTGTTGGGTATAAAGATGAAATGTTCCTAATCCCACCTTTTAGGAAAACCATTTAGTATCAGTTCATTACTTGAGTCTTTGGCTGCTGAGCTATGCAATGGAAAATGATTTTTCTGAAGTATGATAAACTGCTTTTTAGATAATTGGCAGGTTAAAATTGTATGCATTTTTAAATTATGGGGCCAGAAAACAATCCTGCTTCAATTTCTTCTAAATATCACTGCAAAACAGGTTTTAGGTCTTGTGGTGGAGGAGATCTGGGGTCCATTCTGTGCTCAGCCATTGGCAACTGAGCCCTGAGGCTCACTGGCTCTTTGCACTAGGCTTGGTTTGAGCACCAGCCGATTCCACTTTCAGAGCACCCATATGTGTCAGAGAAGAGGTGGCTGATTTTTCAGAAGCAGACTGCCTGGTCTTCCTTCATACGCACCTCCAGGGGCATTCCAACCTTTTACCATTTGGTTAGCAATTGAGAATATTAATCATTTGTATCACCCAGGTACTCACGAGTGTGGGGACTCTTCAAAGAGTATTATTTTGAGTTTCTACAGTTGTCTTTCCCCCCAAAAGCTATGAGCTCCATCGGAGCAGGAAATCTTGGATTTCTGAGACTTAAGATGTAGAAATCACCCCAAAAGATGATAATTACACAGGCTTTTAATTATGATAGGTGTGTAGTCCGGGTAGACTAGAGAAACAAACACAGGGAGACTTATATGTGTACAAGAAAGAGCTTAATATCAAAGAGTAAATGTATATTAAGAGAACATTCCAGCCCAGTCCAGATCAAGTCCATAAGTCTGATATTAGCCCAGATGTCCAATAACAGTCTATAAATTCCTCTTCAGACTCACGAAACACATGCAATGACACCGAATGCAGGGAAATCACAGGCCAGTGGGTGGAAGGTCTTGTGGATCCAGTGGCAGTGGAAGCACCTCAGCATTGGCGTGGGTCTCCATGTGGTTTCTCCAACTCCAGGGCTCTGACTCCATCAGCGTAGCTCCATGTGGTTTGTCAACAGGAACAGGAAGCAGAGAGAGTGTGTCTGGCCTCTAGTGAGATATTTATCCCTTTGCACCTCCAAATAAGGTCATCAAGCTGTGACCTGATTGACAGGCTAGACTCCACTCTTTCACTTTTACTAGTCTGAAGTTGACACCAGATTATTCAACTGCCACAATCGGCAACCCACATTTTCTCACTTATGAAAGTAGAAGGTTAGATTGGACTTTTATGTAAAACACAGTCTTACAACTTTAAGATACATTTTAATCTTATTCTGTTAGGTAGGAAATTATGGATTTGAAAAACTGTGGGAGGTAAAATTTTTTGTCTTCAGCTTTGCTGTCCAATCCCCCAATTTTCTATTTGACTTGTGAACTCGCGGCCGACACTTGCAATGTGGATAGCCTTCCACTACCTCTAGCGGATTAATGAGAAGCATCAGTTGTGAAGCTTGGGTTTGAAACTCGGCTTTACTATCTATGACTTTATAATTTTGGCCAAAATAATTATCATCTTGCCTATTAGTTTCTTTAACTAGAAAATGAGATGAGTAGTGTTTTTTGTGACCATTATACATATAAAGCACATAGCACAAATAAGAGTCACTTCATCATGTATTTTATTTTCCTTTTCTTCCGCCTCTCCTGAGATCTAAATTGACTGCCTTCCCTCCAATTTCTCAAAGTGACCTTTCCTTCTCAAATTTTTTCTTTAGTTAGTACAGGCATGCTTCACTTAATTGTACTTTGTGTTGTGTTGTGTTTTTCTTTTTATAAACTGGAGGTTTGTGGCAACAAGTTTGCGTCAAGCAAGTCTATTGTGACTCTGTTTTCAACAGAGTCTTCTCCCTTACTGTGCCAGATTTTTGTAATTTTCATAGTAGTTCAAATGTATTCATCATGCTATTTCATAGTGGACGACAGTAAACCTAAGTTTTAGATGTAATGCACATCCAAAAATATCCTATTAACTTTTGTGTGGTGCTTTGGCATTGAACCCAAAGTATCTCCAAAGTTTTATCTGTACAGCATTAGGGTAAAACTATTGATTACCCTATAATATCCATATCTATCTTTTCCCTTTTATGCCTGAACTTTTTCTTGGAAAATAGAGCTTACATTTTCCAGATTCTCTTATAAGTAGTATAAGTGACTGCATGCTGGGTCAGTGGTATTTGGGTGGAACAGATGTGAGGAATTTTGGTCATGTCCTCAGTAGAAAGATGCTAAACTCAACTTCCTTGTTCCTTTTCCCAGAGGCCAGAGCCAGTTTTGACTGTGCATGCACGCGAATGGCAGAGAAATGAAATAGAAGGAATCTGGTAATTGGAGAACCTCAGGGAGCAAGACCTCTCTATCTCCTGACTGAATACCAGCTTAGGGTTTTTTTGTGTGAGAAAAATATACTTTTCTCTTATTTAAATCACTGGTACTTTGCTTTCTGTTAAAGCAGCCAACCTGCTATTCTAATTTATATTAGAAGAACCGTATGAAATTGATGATGTGGAGGTCAAAAATGTGTCTGAAAGAGATAAAAAAAACCACTCCAAGCCTCAAATACTATAGACCATGGACATTTTAGTGAAAGTGGACAGTCAAAATTCTAAGAATAAATTTAAGTACAACTCAGAAGAGAAAAGCCTTCCCTAAGTGATGGGAATTGCTCTGGAAATTCCCACGTGGTCTCCATCCAGCAGGAGGTCGGTGTGTGATCTCGGTGGGGCTATCACTGCATCAGGTGTCCCTGTCCTCTGCTCATCTCTAAATGAATTTCAAATCGAATATGTTTCAATTACAATAAAGATTTTAGAGATGAATATTGCATGAGCATGACTCTATGACTGTTGGAGGAGCGTATGAAAACGAGCCTTTCTGTATTAGCACCAATCAAAGTGACTGTTGAGTCCATCCTGAGTGCTGGAAACCTCCTGTGTGTCAGAGTAGAACTGAGTTCCACAGGGTTTCAAAGACTGACTTTTCTGGAGGCAGATTATCAGGTCTTTCTTCGGAGGTGCTCTGGATGGACTTGAACCTCCCACCTTTTGTTTAGCAACTGAGATCCTTAATCATTTGCACAATTTGGTTATGTCACTTGAAAATGAGTTCTTGCCAATTTCCTTGACATAATACTTTGCAAATTGGTTGTTATTAGCAAGGTTTTCTTCTCAAAAGGAGATTTTCCTGAGTGGATGATCAGTTCTGATTCTCTGGAAAATGCCTGGTTTGTGTTTGAGTTTCCTTTGATTATCTTAAACCTGAGTCTGTCCATCAATGACAATCCGTCTGTCAAGTCAGAATCCTGTGAGAGAGCACCCCCTTGGAGACTGAGGTGTGTGTACAAAATATGGTGGTAGTCCAGGGCACAAGGAAACTAGAAATCTGTGCATATTCAAAGTGAATTTTTAAAATCATTTTTTGGGGGGGCTCTTGTAGCTCTCATATCAACCCATATATCCATTGTGTCAAGAACATTTGTACATATCTTGCCATCATCCTTTTCAAAACATTTTCTTTCTACTCGAGCCCCTGTTATCAGCTCCTCATTTCCCCCCTCCCCCACGATTCCACCCTCATGAACCCTTGATAAATTAAATTTATCATTAATTTTTAAGGAGACATTCTCACTGCTAAGGAGATACTGAAGTTCCTGGGTGTGCAGTTAGCATGCTCAGGGAGCTAACTAAAGATCGGTGGTTGGAGTCCACCTAGAAGAACTTTGAAGAAAGGCCTTGTATTCTTGAAAAATAAGGCATTGAAAAAAATAAACAGAAAAAAGAAAAATAAGGCATTGGAAACCCAGGGAACATTTGGAATCTATTTGGCTTCTAGTTTTAAGAACACCTAACTGCATAAGCTGACTGATAAATGACCTTGAAATATTAGGTAGTCTTCTTTATAGTTATAAGGAATGTTTAATTATAACACATCAGAAATAACCATTTGTAGTTAGTTCTTGGAATATTCAAGTTTCTTAGCTTTCAAAAAATTCACAAAAATCATTATATACTTTAGAGTGTATGTCTCTTCATCGCTATCATATTCATATGCTATATTTAATAGATATTTTAAATTACTAAATGAGTATCATTTATAAGAAATTGCTTATTTTGATTGGTCATAACTTTATTTGGACAGATTATAAGATACGTGACAAAACCCCCAATAATTTCAGCGTATTAGACTGGTAACTTTGCTGTTTGAAGTTGAAAAACATTAAGTAATCTAATAAAAACAGGTAAGAATGAAGTAATTTCTTTGCATGAGAAATATTAATCTACTTCTTAGTAGGTGTTTGAGGTTGGATTGTCTCTCAGTTCCAGGTTTATTCTTCAAGATCTGGTATTACAATCATGTTAATGGATGGGGTTTCCTTCAGCCCTTCCCTTTAGAGTAAGGATCATGCTGATCTTTTTCCAGAGAGGGTGCTGCCGAGATATTACCCGAGGAAGCATCTTATCTTATTGGTTTAAAAGGCCATCGTGTTTGACAGACAAGTGAGTATGAAGATATTGGTGATTCATTGCCTTAGCCATGTAGCAATTGCTTGTGAGCTTGCAGCCCTGATCTGACCTGGCCATAACCTTATAGGGGCCTTCCAGCATGGCCACCATGTGTTCCTGGCTACTTGCCCATAGTGACATCTTGACTTTCTCTGTGTGACTTTCTCTGCTTGCCTGTTGACAGCAGTTATCTGTGTCCCAGAGGGTCGCTTTCAGCATGCTCAGCTACTATGGACCAGTTCTCAACTGGACAATACAACAAAAAACCCATTTCTGGCATTCAGTTAACTGCACTCAATTGAGTTCTCCCAAAAAGTCTGAGCCGTATCCTTATTGAGGGTACCTCCAATTGAAGTTTGTCTTATCTTGGGTATTCTAAATCTTCATGCAATTCTCTAGGCTGTTCTAACAAAATGAACAAACTGGATAACTTAATACAATAAAAATTCATTCTGGAGCTTGAAATCCAAAATCAAGGTGCCAGCCTCACTGTAGGCTGTGAATGTCCTGGGAGTGCCATACATTCCTTGGCTTGTGGCAGCACAACTCCAATCTCTTCTTCCACCTTCATGGGACCATTTTCCCTTTCTGTCTTTCTTTGCATGCTAGTCTCCTTCCTTTATACGGATAACAATCATTGTATTTAGATATACTCTATAAGGAGCCCTGGTGGCATAGTGGTTAGGAGTTGGGCTGCGATCTGGAAGGTCAACAGTGTGAAACAAGCAATCCATCCAAGGGAGAAAGACAGGACTTTCTACTCCTGTAAAGAGTTACAGTCTCAGAAACTCATGGGGGGCAGTTCTGCCTTGTCCTGCAGGGTCTCTATGAGTCGGTATCGACCCGGTGGTACTGACTCTTTTTTCTTGGTTCTATTCCAGTATGGCTTCAGTATAACTAATAACATCTGCAAAGACTTTTATTGAAGCAAGGTCACATTCACTGGTGCAACTTGTCTTCTTAGGGGACACATTTTAAGCCAGAGCAGTGCCCTGTGAAATTTTATTTACATTTTCTGGTAGTTCTTTTAATTTTGTGTAATGGTTTGTCAAATGATTTAAACTCCCTCTTAATTTATGCTGTCATTTCTGCCACTTCCTTGGACCCAGGTTGAGAATAAACCTTAGGAGATGCTGCAGAGGCTCCTCAAGCATTAGGATTATTGTTTTATAATTTTTAGGGATGGTATTTACTATTATCTTTTTGAACCAAGTCTACATTTGTTTTGAGTCTTACTTTCAAATAATGGAGCACAAATCTTGCTCTGAGAGAACTGGTGCTGGCCAATGGTACTGGCTTTATTTGCTACGGACACAGCAGTCATCCGCACTACGCCAGCACTGGCCAGCACATCTATTCTGACACCTCAAATGTTAGACTTCTTTCTCAGTATATTTGACCAAGAATTTGTTTCAGAAAATGGCACCAGCTTCCCCCTCTTAACTTGTTTTTGAGATACAGAACAGATGCCATATATCAACTCTTCACTCTGCTTGTCAATAAAAAAAAAATCAAGATATTTTCATGTGGTTTTAAATTAATATATTTTAAGCATGAAAGAAATATATGAAAAAAATTAAAAGTGTACTATATGAAATTCTACTTATTTCATACTGTGGTAGTCACCTACTTTGGTGTCAATTTAAGGATGAAGAGTGTAGGGGTGGAGTCTAAGCTGTTAATCTGGAGACAGCCTATACGGCTTCTGTGTGGGCATGGCCTTCTCCTGAGAATTCTGGGAAATCTGGTACTTCCTCCTTGGAGGCGGAAGACACCGCTCTCTCTCTCTGACACTCCCTGGGTAATATAGCAGCTGAAAAGTCATGGACCCATCCTGATGCAGAGGCCCTTACCAGCGCTGAGATGTTTCCAAAGCCACTGGAACCAAAGACTTTCTACCCACTGGCCTGTGATCTTCTACATTTGGTGTCATTGCATGTGTTTCGTGAGCCTGAAGAGGGCTTTATAGATTGGTATCAGACATATGGGCTAATATCAGACTTATGGACTTGATCTGGACTAGGATGGGATGTTTTCTCAATGTTCAATTGCTCTTGTATATAAATCTCTTTCTTATACACATATGTGTGTCCATGGATTTGTTTCTCCAGTCTACCCAGACTAACACACATACCCAAAGCACAGATTTTGGATACTTTCTCCAGTAATTTGACATACAAGAAACTCCTTGTGTATGACTTCCAAGAGCGGGATCTGCCAGGCCAATCTCAGATAAGATTCCAACAAGAGTCTGCTATCACATGTACACCCCATCTTCCATTGATTTACGTCTTGGCGGAATCTTTCACCTTGCTCTTTGCTTAAGTCACTGAAGTTCTCTGGAAAGTGATCTAAGTGACTGTGCAGATAATTGATTTTAACATTCATGCCGCAGCTAAGCTTGTTGAAATGAAAAACTTATCCTCTACAAGTGGTGTTAGATAATCGTCTACCTTCTTGTTGCCAACAAGTGTTTTACAATAAGAACAGATGAAGACCAGGCGCATGATTGGGTTTCACTCACTCATGCTATGTCATCTATCAGTCGGCTAATCTGTGGACCAAAGGAAATTCCTGCCTTCAGTTTTTCATGGTAAATCCAGGTAATTTATGTGCTATGTATTCAACACACAAACTGTTTTTATTCAAAGCCTTTACAAATTGCTTCATTAGGCCTACTTTATAAGTAGCACTATAATTCCATTTTCATGCTACCAGAGATACATTGATTACATTCTGTTGTCCAACCACCATGAATTCCTTTGGAAGTCAATCTTTTCTTACCTGATATTCATATTAGGTTCTGCTATCCCCAAGGCATAAAAAGCAATAATGCTTGGTACAGTCACTCAGTTGACTAAGAGGAAAATGAACCATCTTCAGTCCACACGTACCACCCGTCGCTGTTCTTGTTAATCTATCTTTTCCAAGACTACAAGATAGCCTTGTATTCTTCTTTCATCCTGGTGGAGTGGCTGATGGAAATAGAACCATATTCATTACCCTTATTTAAAAGAACACATTTCAAGCTATGTTTTGAACTGTCGATAAAAAGACGCCACTCGCTTGTATTATATTCTGAAAGACCAATTTTCTTCAGAAGGTTTCCAATGTCTTTGCAGAATACTAAACTGTTGTCTTTGGTAACAAATGGCAACAAATCTTTTCCTCTCCTTCAGTAAAATCCCCTTTTTGTTCTCAGCTAAAGAATATTCTTTTCCTTTAGTCTGGAGGCAAGCAATTCAGAAGACTCCTTGGAAAGATTTAAGTGTGTGACCAGATCACTCAATTCATTCTAATCAAAAGGTTTATTAGGTGAAGTTGTTTGGGAATCACTGTCACTGCCCCACTTTCTTTCCCTCCTGTGATAGGAGAGAAGCAAGATGCATTCTCGGAGGGCTGTGACAGTTCATGGAGAGGTGGAGTGGGTACTAAAGGCTAGTGACATGGAGATTCAGACTAATTTACTGTTTCTCAAGGCATGCATCTTGAGCCTAAATAAGAGTGAATAAAGATTTCCTGGATCACCGATGATCCTTGATGGCTAAATTTGAGTGAAGTAGATTTTGTTGCAGCAAATTTTAATAGATTTCAAAAAGGGTGAACACAACCCTTATTTTACAAAAGCTCATTTGCTGAAACGGTTTTAAGCAGGTCATTAAAATAAGGAACTTGGAGTTTGTAGCTCTATAGGTTTTAGATGAAAGGGGCAACTTCTACTTTCCCCACCCCTTGGTCCTTATACTACTTCAATTCCTCCCGATCCCAAGAAGCAGGCTTCAGCATTTCCTGACAGGCTAGTATCCAAAAGAAGCAGTCCTACAGTCCAGCAAACAAAGGAAAGGTTGTTGTGGGACAATTTCCTCTCTGGTTCATTCACACAGATTATTGAAAAGAATATTTACTACGTGCAACTGTGTCCCCTTAGCACTGGTGGGCTGACTTTATACTTTTATGGTCGTATAAAATGCATTGTTCCCCTTTAAGTCCCCTAAGTTGTCCCCGTTGTACGCTGAATAGTTGATGGGTGAAATGTGTCCAGAATTTGTATTTGTGCTTTTAAGTATCGAGGGGAAGAGAAGTGAGGTGCTTCCAAATGGCTTCAGTGCCTGTCTATGACGTCTTGCCTTTCCGCAGTTTTCAACAGCAGACAGAGAAAAATCATACAAATCTGGGGGCAAAATTTTCCGTAAAACAAATGAGTTTGTGCTTTTAAATCCAATCATGGTTTTATCTTTTGTGTGAGCTTTCCAAAGAAACCATGAGCCAGTCAAGATATAGTTAAAGAAAAACTTTGAAGAATTAATTCATATTTTTCTATTTCAGAGTCTGCAGCAAACCAGTAGCACTGTGAACTCCTTTTCTACTCACCGCCTCTGTCCCTCCTTCCATCTTGGTGTAAACACGGTATTGAGGGTTGGGTATGTGCCTGATGATCTTCTGCACAAAGGTAAGTCACCAAGGATGGCTACAAAATCGTAGACACCTTCTTAAATAAAATATGATCATGTGAAGCGATTGTTTCTTGACATATTGTTCATCCAGGCCCGTACACTTCTGAATTTAGCATTCACAACCTTTGAGCCATCACCCAAAGAATTCTGCTCTCTTTCATTTGTAACACAGCAAAAGGGCAGCTTTGGTATCCTTGAGGGATTCAAATCATGACCCTTTCATTTAGTTAGTTAGTTGCTGTGTTATAAACCTTTTTATTTCAGTAGGGGCTGTTGTGATTTCTCCTGTTTCCTCCCTAATTCTTTATTAAAATTAAAAAAAAATTTATTGGGAGCACTTACAGTTAACATAACATTCCAAAGTCCAATCACATCATGCAGTTTTGTACAATTTTATCATGATCAGTTTTGAAACATTTTTTTTCTTCTTAAACTCCTTGATGTCAGCTCCCCTTTATCCCCTCCCTCTCCCACCCTACCTACCAGGAACCCTTAATGTTCTGATTATTTTGCCATATCTTACATGTCCCTATTAAATAATCTTGGAGCTTGGGGAACAAAAGAAATCTGAGGGTAAGATTGGCACTGTAGGGTGAACAGAGTAAAGTTTCCCCAGAAAATTCTTGTAGGAGATTCCTTGATACCCTTAAAGAATGAGTAGGTGCATTGTCATGATAGCAAAATATTTCTTGACACAACTTACCTGCCCTTTTCTCCACCACAGCAGTTTTCACTTTTCTTCTTTATTAGGCCCCAGTGAGATGATCATCCTATGTCCTATGACAAAATCTATCACATTTATCCCTTTAGAATCTCCCCCAAACAGATGCCCCAAGTCTCTGAACTGACTTCTGGGTCTTGAATTTAACTGGTGAGCAGTTTCCCTGGGAAGCCACTGTTTAGCTTATACTTTGCTCTCTGGATTCTATTAGTAAATTCCAGATTCGTTCCCAGTGACGACTGATTTCATAAAATTATCTTCATGACATTTGATATTGCTTAAATGACTAATGGAAAGATCAGCTCCTTGAGCTAGTTAGTCTTCCCCAAACTCTGGGTATCCATCAGATCAACGATCACTGGAACCACTTGGAATGTTCACTTAAAATAGCTGCTGTACAGCCATGCATGGTCCCAACGGCAGTAACTACGGCATCAATGGCTTTCTTCCACTGGTCTCTAGACGTCAACCACTTCCTTCACTCCTGGAGCTGGGTGGGCTTCCCTCTCTCGGCTCATATTTGAGGTCTTCCTGCCCTTCCTTAAAAGGCTCCACATATTTAAAAACTGTTATTTTTTTGTGGGGCATCATTCTTGTGATCATCTTGCAAAGCTTAAGTGATTTCGGATGATGGCCACTTGAGTTTTGTTAAACATTTTATATTAGTCCTGACCACAAAATTGTTTTTGTTCTTTATCTTTGGGGCACAAAAAACAATCTTTGCTTCAGAGGCACTTTAATGAGACTAAGACAAGTCTATTCCTTGAGAAAACTTGACTGCAGTCACCCACTGGTTGCAGAGACATCTTTAAACATATTTTGTTTGGAATAAATCTATGCATTATGAATTAAGAGTTTTGGAACAGTGGGGGTTAAGTGTTGGACAGCTAACTACAAAGTCTGAGGCTCAAACTTAATCAGTTTCTCTTCTGGATCAAGAAGAAGCTGTCTGATCCTATAAAGATTCACCATCTCTGATCCTCCACGGAGCAGTTCCATTATGTCCACAGGAGTGAGAATCTGAGTCCTAACAGCAAAACTTCCACATTCATTCATCAAATTCTGCCTATTCTTCCTTTGTCTATTCTTTATCATGTCACTTGTACGGTATCTTCATTTTTTCTGTGGTTGGTTGCCCTTGAGTCAGCTCAAACTCATGATGTCCTTTGTACAAGAGAACAAAACATTGTCCTGTCCTGAATCATCTTCAATGATGATTGATATGTTTGAGTTACTTGTTTTGGCTTATGTAGAATGCTTTTTAACCTAGAGGGCCCATCTTCTAACACTATATCACACAGTAATTTGTTGTGATTCATGAGTTTTCATTAGTACTTTTGGAAAGTGTATTGACTGAACTTTCTTCTAGTCTCACGTTCTAGAAGCTGGACACAGCTAGAAATAGGCATAGAGAGCCCCCAGCATCATAAGAGCACACAAGACACCATGGAACGACATGGTGGAATAACTGTGGTGGTTAGTTGCTTTTGAGCTGATTTCAGTGTGACAGTAGACCTTCCCCATTGGGTTGCTGAGCTGTCTTTCTCTTGTGGAGCTGCTCACTGCCATCAAACTGTATAATCATCTCCACAGTCATCTCCTTCTTTCTTGTACTCATTTTTATTAGCTCAGTATCCCCTCACCACAACTTCCCCTGCCACACCCCCAAGAAATCATTAAACTAGTTACTGTCTCAATAAATTTACCTATCCTAGATTTCAAGTACATACAAACATACCAAAAAAAAGCCCCCAACAAAAACCAACAATAAAAGATAAAACAAAGGAAAAAAGACCCTCAATTAGAAAAAAAGCAGAAAATATGAACAACTAGACAAAATTTTAAAGGGGTCAAAAGGGAGATCAAATGATAAGGTGTTACATTTTAACCTAACAGCATCTGCAGTGATCCCTTTTCAATGCACGCTGCATGATTGCACGGCTCTGCCCATCCCTTCTCACTCATCAGAGGGAACTTACTTGAGGTTTAATTCCTGTATATTTCCCCTTGTCTTTTTCTTCTTATCTTTTTAAACTGAACATATTCAAAATAGGTCAAAAGGGAGATCAAATGATAAGATATTACATTTTAAACAAACAAAACCTGCGATAGCCAGCTTTACAGAGATCTCATTTTACAACAAGGCTATTCACAATCCCTGACTTCGGTCAAGGTGGGGGGAATTCACCAGTGGATTAGTCCCTGTAGGGATCCTACAAATGGACTTTGGGCTACCATTGTCATCCCTAGCCTTCTGAAAACTGGGTGTTCACAATTTAATATCTTATACAATTATCTCCTTCTGATTCGGATTTTATTACTTCCAACCCTTGAATCACACAGGCTGGTGTGCTCTTCCGTGTGGAATTAGTTGAAGAGTCACTTAGATGGCTGCTTATTTGAAAATAAGCCTTCAAGACCCCAAATGCTATTCTTTCTCATAGCCAACCACCACAGTTTCTTCACCACCATTTGCTGTAGCAAGCATATCTTCAGAGATCTCTTCATGGGAATGAGTATTAAGTAGGATCATCTCATAAGAACTAAGTGTTCTTAGATTAGGCCTAGAATTAAGTGGAAGTCCAAAACCTATTCATATATCTATGGTTGATATACATCTCTAGTTAATTTTGAAGACATCATTATCATTTAAAGTAATTGATAGTTTCATTAATTTAGCCAATGGTATAGAATTCAAAACACTTTTGAGAAAAGGAAATTATATAAGTAAGTATAGACCAGCTACAAACCACAATACATTAGTTGTTGACTTGACCAAGTGAAACTCTGAAGCAACTGGGCATTATTTTCACAAACAGTGGGAGTTGATGACAGGGCAAACGTTTCAATATTATTCATTCACAATGGCAGAGCAATGCTTATCAGATTTATACAAGTCATAATAAAGGAAGAAAGCTGTCAAGGCAAGAGATCCAAACCAAACAAAGCCCAAGCCTACCAGTTCTATACCAGAGACTGTACTTCTTTACAGGATTAGCTTGCCTTCTCTTCTTCTCAGGAGCTTCAACTACTGGTTTCAAACTCCTGAACTTGCAGTTAGCAGTCCAATACATAACCACCACATCAGCAGGACTCCTTAATATCACCATGGAGTCATTTTACTTGATATATTTCTGCATTAATTTAGCCTCCTTCTACCATAAAGTCTGGCACATATCCTCCTGCCTAAGGAAATTATCCAAGAGCACTCATAGTTAATCTCATGATACCATCACTGTGCTGTGTTCTTTCATTCAGTGTTGATGTCAAACATTTCCAGAGATCTTGTCTCTCAGTATTTGTCAATTCAACACTGGCATATGGCCTTCCCAATAATCAAGCTCTGGCTCCTTGCCAAAGATCTGTCTATAGCTCTCAGTTTTCTAAATATGCCAACAGTTTTCAGCTTGATTCCTGTTTTCTTGGCTTAACATTAACTCTTAACCCTAGTTTTATCTTATGAAAGTAAAAGCTGCATGTGTTGTAGATGGCTGCACACTGATCCTCTAGATTCTAGAATAGAGTTCGCATTCAAGGGTTTTTGCATCATCATCAATTGGAGAATACTTCTGCGTGTCTGCATCTGTGAATTAATTACAGTAGTGTCTGCTTAAGTAGAGCTGTTGTAGGGGTAGCTACAATTCAAGGAGGACAGCTTTGTTCTGGGAATCATGTAGAAGGTGCCAATGGTTGTGATATATTTTATACAGTATGCTTGTCCCACAGAGAAAAAGCATTTGATCATGAATTTATTTACTGACTGATTATATACTATCAGTGCTAAGTACTGTAGTGGGGGCTGGCTGTCCAAAATGAATAAGGTTTTCCTAAGTATCCTAATGTCTAGGAGAAGTGGGGGGGGTATGATAAAAATGACTAAAATATGCTTCATAAGATTGTTTTAAAGAATAAATGGATAAAAGCATTTAAGGAACTTAAGACAGTGCCTGGAAAACAGACATATTATACAAAAGCTTGCTATTATTTTTATTCCAAGCTTTAATTATGGTCAAGTGCTAAGGGGCTATAACATTTTCTTCACATATCAATACTTGTCCATTTGTGGATTCTCGTTAGATTCTAACTAGAATATTATGCCACTGATTCCAATTATTTATTTATTAACCAAGTACTTATTTAGTACCTTTCCTGTGTTAAGTATTATGCTGAGCACAAGAGAAACAAGAAAAATAAAACATAAGTCTAAGCCTCAAAGTATGCTCATTTGTATTTGTCCATTATTTGAATTATTTGGAAGCATTCATTCTCACAACCAAACTCCTTACACTGTCTACTTTTTGCTGCCCCTAATAAATAAATGTGGGCCCATTAGATTTTGTTCAAAATTAAGAAAAACGCCATCAAGTGATAAGGCAATGTCCTGGGCCCACAGTAAGTATTCTGCATTGCCTCCGTCCACAGGACTGCCGCAGGGCAAGTCTTGTTCCAAATATTTCACCAAGCTCCACCAGGGCCAGAGCATCACGGTGGATGGATTTTCAATTACCACTGGCTTTTTTATTAAGTCAATTTTTCTAAATCCTTGGGAAATTGGTGGCCTATAAATGGCTAATTTTAATTAAGTAGAATATCCTAATTTTACACATAAGATATTGGGAAAGAGCATTGGATCTGAAATTAGAAGATGAAGGGTTGATCCTGGTTTTATCACTTCCCAGTTAGGTGACTTGGAGGAAATTATTTAACCTCTTCATTTGTAAAGTAACATGAATTACTCTATAAGGTTTCCTCACAGCGTGCAGAGATCACGAGAGATATCATATTCAATAATTCTTGCTAAAAGTTTGAGACAGTAAAGTTTGGGAATATTTTATGTGGGCATCGACTGCGTAAGTGCAATTATGTGTATACATGAATGTGTCACCTTTATGTATTCATATACTTCACATAGGCCACTGGGTTTCAAAGAATTTGGAATACTCCTACCTTAGATGTGTTATAAGTTTTAAAGCTTGATTTTTCTTGATGAGGGCTGCCCAAAGGGGCTTACATCTATTTTGTCCTTGATGACTCAGTTGCAGAGAAAATCATGCTTGACATTCAGAATATACACAATAAATTCAGGAAGGGTCTGAATTCCTGAGTACACCAGTTTTGGAAAATTCACCCGGTCTAGATATTAATATACTTCAACTTCTTGAAGGTCAGACATCTATTATGACAATGGCTGTGGGATGGCTATTCTTGCATCTGGTTTATGGAGGCTCACCTAATACCTTTGCAATGGCAAACTATCATGTGACATTGTCTCAGAGATATTTGATATCAATTTGCCAAGCATGATTTAGGAATAATGAAACCTCTCTGCGCAAAACGTGGTGGTGGGGATCACAGGCGACAGATGAGGGACAGATGAGGTGTTACTCCAGAGGTTTCTTTGAAAACCACTCGCTCCTTGACTTACTAACCAAGGACATTTCCCTTTGTGAATTACATTGAAGGTTGCTTCTTGTAATGGCAGGAGGACTCCCATCAAAATAATTTAATGATAAAAACGAAGCGGGTTTAATTGAATTCAATATGAACTAAGAGTCATCACCTTAGGGTGGCTTTAGCCTTTCGTCATTAATATTCTGCTCAGCCGCTCAGCTTGTGTGGCAAAGCTGAAGCAGTTGTCACAGGTGGCTTTAAGCTTAGGGAGATTTTTCCTCTTTAATACAGAGACCGGGAAGTGAGGGTGTGTGCCTTGAATGGTGATAGACGGAGGCATCCACCTTGACCACTTAGGAGCTTTTAAAGCCTGACACCTCATCAGCAAGTAAAAATCAACTCAGCAGGTATCAATAAAGCAGGTTTAGAAACCTAAAAATCAATCTTTGCTTTCCTTTGAAAGGGTCGTGTTCTTTATTTAAAGATCTAAACCAAACCTGCACCCTCTCCTCCATAGAAAGCAGTTTTAATGAATATCAGTAGGTTTCTCAAGTCTCTGACATGGAGTTGACTAGTGAATTGATTTTTAAAAATTGGATTGGAAGCTCTGAGGGTAGAATTCCCTGACTCACCCTGCTGTGAAATCCCATGCTTGCCTCCCCATTGTCTACTCCTGCTTCATTTAGCCAATGATGTTTTAAGGGCTGAGATTCATCCTTCCATTTCATTTCACTGGGTCCCCGAAAGACAAGCTAATGTTAAAATTGGCCCATTATCTAGACTGGTTTAATTTGTGTCTCAAAATGACTTTGGAAATAAGTTTTGATTAAAAAGTTACACCAATGATGCATTTTCAGTATCACAAAGCAAAACCTATTTGAAGAAGTTCTTCCTGCACGCCAGATTGAGCAGAGGCCTTAATTCCCTCAGTAACCGTGTAGGCGAAAAGAAATTAAGAACCCGGTGAATAAACAGCAAGCCATAAAATTCACAGACATCTTTGCTATCCGTCTTGTTTTCCATCGAACGGATTGTGCAGTCAAAAATTACAACCGCAATTGAACATAAAGCATTTTAAGAATGAATACACACATCTTTTTTTTTCCTTCTGAAATAACTATTAACAACCAAGAAGCATATGCTTCAGTGAATACTTTTAGTCGAATCATAACCTACATTCTAGCAACTCTCTGATGCCAGTAGAGACAAGTACACAGGAGGATGTGAAAGCCAATCAAGCTCTCGCAGAACCCATCTGCGTCTTCCCGGTGAGTCTCCCTGCGTCTTCCCGGTGAGTCTCCCTGCGTCTTCCCGGTGAGTCTCCCTGCGTCTTCCCGGTGAGTCTCCCTG
>NW_022111321.1:9766195-9767065 GCF_000313985.2 Echinops telfairi | reverse complement strand
GTCTCCCTGCGTCTTCCCGGTGAGTCTCCCTGCGTCTTCCCGGTGAGTCTCCCTGCGTCTTCCCGGTGAGTCTCCCTGCGTCTTCCCGGTGAGTCGCCAGCTACTTCTTCCCTCCAAACTCAACACCAGCCATACTGCTCCTGCCTCGTTCAGGGGCACCCTACACTCTACTTCCAAATGTGTTGTTTTATACTCTACTAATTAAGGAGAACATTGAGTCCCTTCTTCGCTTTTAAAAATTGGGCAAGGGGAGTATAGTTCATCATGAAGAAGTTACTGAAAATTAAATACTTCTAAGAGCTCTGCTTTTCCTCCTATTGGGTGGTTGTTCTGTGTTGTTAGGCTGGTTCATGTGTTCTATGTCAGGGAACCTTGTAAGGTGAGGTACCAGCAGCCCCCAAGTAATGATAGAGACATAATAAACATGATGAAAGAGGCCTCATATTTGAGGGGTGGAAGGAGAAGAAATGAGCACATGCTTGGAGAGCGCCCTAAAGACAAATATCCCGAGCGAAGGCAGAATGTGAAGGCAGCTTCAGGAATGGCCAAGGTGTCAAGCGCTGGCAAGGATTTACGCTCTAGCAAAGCCCAGACTAAAAGCTATCAGGGGAACAAGACAAAACGCCAGGGAAATCCTCACTCAAGACAAATCTTGTTTGCACTGTGATCATGAGACATCATTTGAAGACTCTGACTTTGCAAGACGAGTGGATTTCCTGTCTGAGATTCCCAAATAATTTTGAAAAAAATGAAGAACCACTTTTTAAAATCAATTTATTAGGGGCTCATACAACTCTTATCACAATCCATACATACATCAATTGTGTAAAGCACATTTGTACATTCATTCCCTCATCATTCTCAAACCAT
>NW_022111321.1:9759671-9762340 GCF_000313985.2 Echinops telfairi | reverse complement strand
GAGAACTAGAAAGGCGAGTCTCACTGAACCATTTATCCATCTGCCCTTCAATTAACCCCACATGTGTTTATCAGCCAGGTTGGCACAATAAATTAACTCAGTCCCCTCTCCTAGAAAACACTTTAATGCCTGAAAACACATCTGTAAATTCAGATCGTATGTTACAAATCCCATGAAAGCTTTTCTGCTTTCCTGGGGAGTTCATTATACCTTCCTTTGGGTACCACAATCCTTTGTATCTTTCTTAAAGCACGTGTATTGGAGTCCCTGGATGTCAAAAATGATTTAGCGTTGGACTACTAATTGAAAGGTCGGCTGTTCAAAGTCACCCAGATCCAACTTGGAAGAAAGGTCTGGCGATCTGTTTCAGAAAGATAACAGCCTTGAAGGTGCTGTGGCACAGTTCTGCTTTGTGCATGTTAGATCTCAGGAATCTGAATCCATTTGGTAACAGCTAACAACAATCACAGTGATAAATGTATTTTAATTATTGGTTTGCCCTCCTCCCCTCTTTTTTTGCCATCTTGAATACTTTCTTTTCAGCACAGTCTCTGACATGAAGTAAGTATTCCATAATACTTGCTTTGTTGGGTTAATTCAGTAGACTTACTGTTCTCTTATCCCAGAGCAAGTCTAATTGATACTTTCTGTGTAGGGGTCTTGCATCAATTTTCACTTTCCCTGTCCCTGACTGGCATCTCCTTCTTAAATTACATTCTTCTCCCAGCCTTGTCTGTCTTCTGCGTGGTTCCTACATTCATATTAGGTTCCCAGTAATAGTTTTGAGCTGTCAATTTAGCTTGATTCGGTTCAAATATAGGAATGATTGTGAAGATGAGGAAGAACTGTTACGTGCTTCATTCTGTTGTAGAGAGGGTCACCATGTGTTGTCTCAGTGACAACAAACACAATAAAGAGATGGATAGCCCACCCTGCTTATAGATTAGCTAATTAATGTAACCAAGAAAGTTTCTTTCCAAACAAGATTACATCCTAGGTATAAGAATTAGGATCCCAACCCATAGCAGAGGGTTCTTATTGAAAAGAAAATAATGGATTTGAAAGATAATAATGTCATTTTCCCATAGGCTTTGTGAAACTCCCTGGTCTTTTGGGGTCAGGGTGGGGACTAATTAAATCCACAGCATATGGCCAAGTCTTATGTTGACCCGAGTGAAGGGCAAGTGGAAGGCAGTGCCAATAGCTGACAGGGGACGGGTTTAAATCCCTGCTCCAGCACTTGGATTAGGTTATCTGAGTCTCAGTTTCATTACCTGTTAAATGACAACAATAATACTTGCTGGACAGGGTTCTTAAACGGATTAAGTGGGATAAAAAATGTCAAAATCCTCTTTCTAGAGATGTGTTTCCTTCCCAGAGAAAGGATTTTTCCCCTCCCAATCAGGGGCAGCTATGGGTGAAATTGTGAGGTGAGGCTTGAAGCAGAGGCTGCTCCTAGGCAAGCTACTCTCTTCCGTATGAGAATATTGTTAAAAGAATTAGCCATTTGGCAGCTGCTATCTGGTAGGATTGTAAGCCAAATCTTTCACTGCCCCTCTCTGCCTTGCCCCTCCTTGAGAGACTTTTGCACATATCGGCCCTACTGAGCTCAGGAGTGAGCCCAGGACTTGCGGTGGACAATGAAGAGTAGTGGAGTGGCGTGTGTGACTTGCGAGGAGTAACTTTAACAGTCTGTTTCTCTAGTTTTTCATGTGTCTCTTACTTCTGTTATCATGTTGGGCAGTATTTCAGGCAGATAAGCTTGGGTCCCAGAGTGAAGATGAAGTGAACCAGAGAAACTACTGCTCTGTGATAGTCACCCTGACCAGCGACAAACTGTATGTGACAATTCACTAACTTTATTTGTTCATTTGTCACTGTCACAAACCTTAATCTGGCTTGACTAATCAGTAGTAGTTAAAACATACAATATAAGCACGTATTTTAGAACCCAACAGGGCATGTCTCTCTGCTAAGTCTGTGCTCATCTAATTTATGGTTTGGCGGCATGTCTCATGTGAGCTTGCTCAATTCCTTCTTGATGTACTTTTGAGATTCTACAAATATCGGGATTGTGTATGGCTACTCTCATTCTGTGGAACAACAAGCTCTGGTGTGAATGAGCAGGGCTTCTATTTCATCTAATTTTTTCTATATATTTTTCATACTATTACTGCTAATATGGGTTCACATCCTGGAGCAGCAGAATCAAGTCACTAACTCCAAGTTAAAGAGAAAAAGAAGTCAGTAGAGGGTGACGCCAGCAAAGACTCAGACAACAAGCAAGGTGTTCTGGGTGGTGTCCTGTTTGAAATCAGAATCGGTAGATAATACATGCTTTTTAGTTTGGAATTCATACCCTTAGAGAATCATGTACAGAAGTTTTACATTCATTCAAGTTTCAGGATAACCACAGGGGGAAATGTTGACCATGAGCAAGTGAATAGAACAATAAAGTTCTTTAAGTCTTAGGCCACTTTCAGGATGTCTCTGTTGACTAACCAGGTAACAGTCAAGCAGGAAAGAGAAAACCCTCCGAGACAGCTGCAGTTTCCAGGTACCATTCACACCCAGCCTGTTTGCCTCTGCGCAGTGTGTCAGGTGACAGGAATCCCACAGAGACTGCATTAAGTTACTCAGGCTAACCAGATTAAGAAAAGTAACGTAGG
>NW_022111321.1:9757699-9758839 GCF_000313985.2 Echinops telfairi | reverse complement strand
TCCATAGTGCATCAACTACCCAAGATACTGTGACTAAATACAAGGGGAATAGAAAAATTAGATTTTTCTAGATGAAATTTAAATCTGAGATATGATCACTCACATGCAAGAAGTATGATCATATGCAAAGTTGGCATAAGTATTCCTATGGATAGGAAATTGCTGGTGAGATTTAGAATTAATGTCAGGAAGTATTAACTGGGTAAAGGATTAATACGATATTAAAAAAATAAATGGGAAAATATATGAGCTGGTCTCTGCATTGTCACCATATTCAAATTGTAGCTGAAATACTGTATTACTATAATTAGGATGAATCCCAATGGAAATTAGTAGACTCATTTAATGTAAATGTTTTTTAATGACTATAGAGATTTTGTAAGTGACATTCTCATTAGTGATGCTAACTGTGTAGACTAACACTTCTTGTCACATTCAACAAGATCAAAGTTCTACAAGGAATGTTTCATTTAAATTTTAGCCTGTGAGGAATAAGAAGGAAATACAGTTAAGGACCACACACCCTGATGTAGGCAGAAGTGCCTTTAGCTATGATAGTGATAAATCACTCTCAAAGAACAACATTCTTCTACTTTGCAAAGTTTGCATTATTTAGATCAATGCTGTCTGATTGAATCTTGCATGATGCCTTCTAGCCACACTGTGCATCACGGTAGCCACTAGCCCATTTGGCCACTGAGCAACTGAGGTGACTATATATGATATGTATATATGGTACATACATTATATAGTCATTCTATACATATGTTATATAGTCACACAGATATTATATAGTCATATATATGAGAAACTGAATTTAAAATTTAATTTTATTTAAATTTAATTTCAAATAGCCACATGTATTTGAGTCTTTTAAACAATATAATCTTTTTATTAAAATATCATTTTATTGGGGCTCATACAACTCTTATCACAATCCATACATCCATGTGTCAAGCACATTTGTAAATTTGTTGCCATCATCATTCTCAAAACATTTGCTTTCTACTTGAGCCCCTGGCATCAGCTCCTCATTTTTTTCTCTTCCCTCCCCACTTCCACCCATGAACCCTTGATAATTTATAAATTATTATTATTATGTCATGTCTTATACTGTCTGACGTCTCCCTTCGCCCACTT
>NW_022111321.1:9754139-9756461 GCF_000313985.2 Echinops telfairi | reverse complement strand
GGAAGATAGGTACCTGGCCACCACATGGCTATGTTTGAATGAGGGCTCAAACGTAGCAATGATGGTGAGCATAGTAAGACCAGGCAGTGTTTCTTTTGTACATAAGTCGATATGAGTTGAAATGCACCGAATAACAAGAACATCTTCCTAAGTCTGCCACTGGCTGCAGGAATCCTTGAAGGTCTTTTCAAATGCTTCCAAGGCAGCCCTCTGACTCTCAGGCTTTGCTGTATTGGTTTATTTTTGTGGCTGATGTTCTTTGTGAGCCAATGTGCTATTTAGATAAAACAAAACAAGTGTTGGGCAGTTGGCCTCAAGGGCAGCAGTGTGAATTGCGCAGCTGCTTCTCGGGAGAAAGACTGTGCTTTCTAGTCCCGCAGTTAACAGTCTCAGAAACTCTCAGGGACAGTCCTACCCTGTCCTACAGTCGAGACGAACCAGAATCAGCTCCACCGTGGTGTTTATTTTTCCGTTCAAGGTTTACATCATTCTTTGCTTTACGTGGTTGATTAATAGATCGGAGCCACTCTGGCGTCTCTTCAGTGTGTCAGTGACACTAGGAAGAGCCATCAACTTTTATAGAGATGAGGGATGTGATTTCGTCGATGAGTGTTTTCCTTCCCCATCTAGGCCATCACAGTTCATAGAAGGTTGCCCTTTTACTGGAAGCCACAGCTTGGGAACACAATGCCAACCACTCATTGACATTGTTGTAAGGTCACAAGAAACCCTAACTCTCAAATATGACACATGGAGAAGAACATGTATTACGTCTTAAAGAGACAAGAGAAAAACAAGGACAACTCGTCCAGATGAGAGAGACCATCAGCATGAAGCCATTATGGTGTCTGAGAGTATCCAGAGGACTGACAGCTTAAATGGGACATGGGAATACAAAGGGAACTGTCACCCACACCCCCACACCATGACTGGCAGCAGATCAATGCATCAAATTGCAGAAGGGACTAGAGAAGAGGGAATGGGACCATGACTGGGACATGCACATTCTGTTAGACAAGAGAGTTTACAAGAGTGGGTACAGGCTCCTCAGACCCAGGCAGTCAGGGTGTGACTCATGTTACCCTAGCCCCAAATTCCATCAAAGATAAACCTAGGCTAATCTGGGAGGATGAGGTTGCGCCCTCCTGGGCTGGATAGGGGAATGGCATTAATCTACTTCCTAAAATACTCTGCCTGGGGACAAAGCTATTCAGGTCACTGAAGTCACGTGAGGCTTAATCCAAGCGGAGACTCTAAAGAGATTTTGGGCTGTCACTGTAACCATGTTGTTGGTGTCAGTTCTGACTCAGAGCAAACCTATGCAAATAGAACAAAACACTGCCTGGCCTTGCGTCCTCCTCACAATTTTCTCTATGGTGGAGCCCATAGTTGCAGCCACTGTGTCAATCCATCTCCTTGAGGATGGTCCTATTTTGCTGCTCCCCACCTTTACCAAGCATCATGTCATTCTCCAGGGACTAGTTTCTCCTGACAACCTGTCCAAAGGACGTGAGGTGAAGTCATGACATCACTGCCTCTAGGGAACCCTATGGCCACACTTCTTGCAAGACAGATCTGTTGATTCTTTTGGCAGTCCATGGAACTTACAATATTTTTAGCCAGTGCCAGAACTCAAATGCATTAACAGTTCTTTGATCTTCCCTATCCAATGTCCCATATTTACATGAGGTGATTGAAAATACCATGGCTTGGGTCAGGCACACCTCAGTCAAAGTAACAACATCTTTTCTCTTCAGTTCTCTAAAGATGTCTTGTGCAGCAGATTTGCCCAATGTAACGTGTCTTTTGATCTCTGGAGTACTGTTTCCATAAGCATTGGTTGTGGACCCTTGACAATTTCAGTCATTTCCTCCATTAGCATGATGTTTGTTACCAATTGGTCCAGTTGTGAGGCTTTTGGTCTTCCTTACATTGAGCTGTGATCCACACAGAAGGCTGCCATCCTTGATCTTCATCAGCAAGTGCTTCAAGTCCGTCTCACTTTCAGAAAGCAGGGTCTTTGGCATAAACAGATTAGTGCCTCCAAGGGCATCTTCAACTTGCAGAAACATTTCAATTTGTATTCCATCAATCCCTAAAGGCTTGTTTTTGCCTAATGCTTTCAGTGCAGCTTGAACTTCTTCCTTCAACACCATTGGCTCTCGCTCATATGCTACCTCCTAAAATGGTGGAAGGTTTACTACTTCTTTCTGGTACAGTGCTTCTCTGTATTTTTTTCCACCTTCTTTCGATGATTCTGGCATTATTCAATATTTTTCCCATAGAAGCTTTCAATATTGCAAGATTGTAACTGTAACCATA
>NW_022111321.1:9751271-9753120 GCF_000313985.2 Echinops telfairi | reverse complement strand
TTTTGGATTCCAAGAGGATGTAGAAAACGCTTGGGTTAAGTTCTACAAAACTGGAGGATATGATTTGTTACTGGAGAGACTGGAAGCTTCAGGCTCCTCCTATCTTGGTTCTTATCATGTTTGTAAGAAAGAATTCAGATGAGAGACAGATCAAAGAAGCTAGTGAGTTTATTTAAGAGTTACAACCAGCACAGATCATTTAGGGAAGCTTAGCGAGTCTGAGGGATGTAAATACAAGTTGTTGTTTTATACTGCTGTTGGTATGGCTGGGTTTCTGGAGTAGTTTATCTTGGTTCTTGCTTCCTAACGCTGAAAGAATTCATGTGGCAGTAGCACTTTTGTGAATCCAAGCAACTTTTAAGAGGGAACGTTCAGAAATTAGACTCAGAAAGTACACACTATTCCTGGAAAGTGTGCAAGGCGGCAGGGTGGGGGTCGTGGAAAAGTCTGTGATGAAAATGGCTGTGGGGTTAGCCAGCCCTCACAACCAATCGCAGGTCCAGTGAGTGCAACTGTATGGTTGAGATATATAAAGATTATAATAAAGTCATAGAGAGTAGTAGGAGACAGTAACATAAAGAAGTCAGACACATATCATGGTAGCAGGCTCACCTCCTAGATGGCCATGATCCCAACAGCCAGATGCACGCACAGCGTGGGCAGAGAGGGCAGGAGAAAGAGAGAGAGAGAGAGAGATTTTTGGGGCTGTGCATGCCTCCTAGTTACACACATCACAGGAAGGGGCGGTACAATAAGCAATACAAGCAATAGGAGGGGGATATACCATGGGCATAGGTGTAACAGGAAGGGGATGAGCTAGGGGTATACACATGATAGGAAGGGGAGGGACTAGGGGTATACATGTGACAAGATGGATGGTCCCTAGATTCATGATGGCCGGCCTAACCTTGGTTCCCCTTGAGTGGGTTTGACCTCCCTGGGTTCTCCTTTAGGGAAACAATCTATATCTGTCCTTATCAGAAGGGAGTTAGTCCTACTTAAGGTGGGACGGACTAGACAGTCTGATTGCTCTAGATGGCAGATAATCCTTAGGGAGAATAGACCCTGACCTACTTCCGTTGACCTCCAAGTGTACAGTCATTTACGATGTGTAGCAAGCAGCTAGGTTTGGCATTTATTTGGGGGAGACAACTTGGGAGAAATCTTTCTGTTTCCTACAAATGGCCATTTCAGGGGAGCACGGAAAAACCACATGGAAGGAATACCAGAACAGGAGTGCGGAACCAGAGTGCAGAGCCAAGAGCAGGGAATTCCAAGAGAGCCAAGAAAAGGTGGGCCCCGAGAGGGCTTGCTGGTGTTTACATGTGCAGTGCATGTTCCCACCTTGAACAAGAGAGAGCAGAGTGTGCCCGTGGCCTGCTTTTATCTTTTATCGCCACTGGCCGGGAGGCGTGGCTTAGGTTATTGGCCCACCTTACTGACTGAGGTAAAGCACACCAGTGTAATGCCATATCACTGGTGCTTAGTCTGTGTGCCCACCTTAAGTCTGAGCATGCTAGTTCTAGTTTTCCCTGTTGGCAGCCATCCCAGCCATGCCGTCTAGCAAAGCTACAGCCTGGTGGAAGAAGCTTCTGCAGAGCAGAGCTTTCCAGCGAGGGTTTCCAACATCCCTCAAATATTTGCTGTTGTGAAATCCATTCTTGAGAATTTGTGCATTGTCATGTTTACCGCACCTGGAGAGGATGCGAGGGCAGTCTTGAGAAGTACGAATGAAACCAGATCTAAAACTTGTTTCTATATGATGGGGCTTTCCTTAACTGAGGCATTGGAGAGGCTTAGACAGTGAGGCATCTTTGGGAATTTTGAGAAGGATATGTGGGAATTGAGT
>NW_022111321.1:9748683-9749771 GCF_000313985.2 Echinops telfairi | reverse complement strand
TTGTAAAAAGCTCCATCATGGCTCGATGAATAATTTGGCGATTAAATCTAAAATTAAGAAGTCTAAAGGCCGGCTTCCACCCCCACCTCCTTTGGGTTTCGGCTTTCAAAGAGCCCTACCTTGTGTCAAAAATATGTAAGTGCAGCCTTGCAGTCAATTAGGGATAAGTATTTAGAAGCTTATGTTAGCCATTATATGGATGATATTCTTTTAGCCCATCAAAACCATGGTATATTACAAGAAATCTTACAAGATACTATAATGGCTCTAATTCAACAGGGACTAAAAATATCCCCAGAAAAATACAAACAGAACCCGCTTTTTCTTATTTGGGGAGGAAAATATTGGGAAAGAAAATAATTACTCAACCTGTACAATTAAGGCAGGATTCATTAAAAACCTTAAACGATTTTCAAAAATTATTTGGGGATGTTAATTGGATTTGTCCTTTTTAAAGTTAACCACTAATGATTTGAAACCTTTATTTGCCGTCTTACAAGGGGACCCTACCCCTAAGTCACCTAGGGCATTGACTCAGGAAGGAAAATTGGCCATCGAAAAGGTGCAAAAAGCAATAATGAATAACCCATTAACAAGATTAAACTATTTAAAAACTTGGTCTTTGATTTTGCTACCTACTCTCCATCCCCCTATGGGATGTTTGTGGCAGAATGGACGACTGGAGTGGTTATATTTATCTTCCAGTTCTCCTAAAATGGTCACTCCTTATACTTCCTCGATAGCACTGCTTATCATAAAGGGAAGAAAAAGAGTAGAGAGTTGTTTGATATAGAAGTCCCCAATATTATATCACCTTACAATGCTCATCAGCTTGGAAAACTTTTGTAATCTGATCCATATTGGCAGGTTGCCCTTGCAGGATATACAGGAATCATAACATATCACTTACCTAATAACCCTTTGTTACATTTTATAAAAGAACACCCTGTAATCTTCCCTCAAAAACCTCTAAGGAACCATTTGACACTCCACCAGTGTCCCTTGTTTTTACTGATGGATCCTCTAATGGCACAGCTGCAGTTATAATTGATGATCATAAGACTTCATTTTCTACTAATCAGAAGTCT
>NW_022111321.1:9745689-9746583 GCF_000313985.2 Echinops telfairi | reverse complement strand
CCAGATGGTTTACCCCAGGCTGGGTTTCTCCTATTTTGACCTTTTTCGGTTCCAATGGTCCAGTTGTTCAAACATCTTTGTTGAGGCTCTTTGCGGCTACCCAACCTACTAGTCTAAAAAGACCCAAAAAAGACCCTTCAAGCTTGCGTGTGCTCCCCTTTTACTGTTTTATATCCTCGTGATTTTGGCACATTAGAGATATTTGAAAATAATGTGGTCTTTGTTACTCATTGTAAAAATTGTGTTTTAACCAATTGTATTTATTCTCATTAGAATATAACTTCTTTTGTCATTGTTCAACAACCCCCTTATATTATGTTGCCTTTAAAACTGGATACCCCTTGGTATGATGATATGGGACTACATGCCTTAGAGTTAATGTCAGATATTTTGCAAAGAAAAAGATTTGTTGCCTCTTTAATTTTAGGTATTGTAGCATTATTTGCTATTATATGTTCCATGACCACCTCTGCTGTAGCTTTGGTGCAAGAAGTACATACTGCTGAACATGTTGATAAATTCAACAAAAATGTTACCATAGCCTTAATGACACAAGCAAAAATTGATCAAAAACTTGACACACAAGTTAGTGCCTTAGAAGAGGCAGTAATATGGATGGGTGATCAGATTGAGGCTCTAAAAACTAGATGATGATTAGATGTCACTCGCACGTTAAATGGGTCTGTGTCACTCCTTTAATTTACAATGAATCAGAAGTCCCGCAGGAAAAGGTTAAGAATCATGTTTTGGGAGTATGGAACCATTCAGACATTTCTTTAGATTTAACCTCTTTACACGCCAGTATAACAGCCATCAGTCACTCTGGAAGCTCTGTACTACCAGCTTCGGAAGTGGCCAAATCTTTGTTAGAAAAAATAACTGAATATATTACAA
>NW_022111321.1:9740709-9744498 GCF_000313985.2 Echinops telfairi | reverse complement strand
GTCTGCAAAACTTTATGGTATAAATAAAGCTGTTTGGAAGAACTCAGCAGAGATCGCTTCCACCAGCACATCTTCTCGTGTCTGTCTCGTCTGTGTTTGCCAACTCCACACCTCCTTCAGGTATCCAGTTCAACCCTCCCTCCCAGAGCTGGACTCCGACATTTCCCATAGGTGTCTAATTAGTGTGTCTAATGTCTTTCCAACCCCTTTATTGTGGCATGGACTGCTAATTTTCATTAGCACAGGCATTCAGGGGAGACAACTCCTCTTTGCCCCTATCTTGCTACCTTTCAGAATGAAATAGTATTTTGGGTGGTTCTTTGTACTGAACCTCCCTTTTATAAATGCTATAGTGCACCCAAAGGTAGTGCTGTGCCCTCGCCACCTAACCAGAACCACGAGTCAATTCAGTTATTTCTAGGTGAAATATACATACGCAGTCCTTGTACTTTACTGCCTTCTCTTCCCTGGTTTAGAAATTCCTTCCTCTTTGAAAACTATTGTTAAGAGGAAATGAGCCTCTTCTGCCCCTCACCTTCCACTGTGATGGGAATCCTTCCATTGTATCTCTTTCCTCCTTGCCCTGGATCTGCCTACCTAACAATTCCAAAGCCTACTCCAATCAATGATCTGTATTTGATGCTCTGACATGCAGACTTTATGGACTTAAACATAGTAACGATCATTTGACTTTTATTCCCCCAGCATTAATATTCAGGAGACATTTCAAATAACCAATGTCCATTTAACAGAAAGCATTCATACTTGTAATTCACACAGGTGGGTGATCCTTCAGCTTCCCACCAAATGGACTTTGAACAACAGACAGTTATTTACTTGTGAATCTGATTCCAGGGGTAACAGGGTGACTGATGTTCTCCTGGGAAGTCTGAGCTGGAAGTTTGTAATAGGACAAAGAAAAACCATGATCGATTCATTAAAATTATCTAGTTGCGAGGTCAAATATAAAATCGTTTCTACAATGGACTGTTGCATGGTCCCTCTGCAATCAGTTATTTATCATTCTCAAAGCAAACACTCTCCATTTTCACAAAGAGTGGCTGATTGGATCTGATCATTCAGTAGGAAAGTCAAAGCCAAAGTATGTCTTTTGAAAGCACTTCTTTAGTTAATTGGAGTGTCCATCAAAGCTTGAATCTAGTAACTCAACTTTGAAAGTGAACTTTTTCCAGCCGATGTTGTCTGTAGAGCAAACATATGAATGTGCATGGGCAGCACAAAACGACAATTTTTTCTTCCTTTGCCTTAATGATTGAAACGTTAAACTCATTTTTATTTAACCTTTCAGCTGTGGTTGTATATTTGGCACTTCAGCATACTTCTCATGTACACTTCATCGACATTAATATTATTTACCTTGTTAATCAACCAACATAATTATGTATTTCCAACACTTTTCATCACTCTTCATAGAAACTCAATGTTCCCTATACAACAATGTTCCCCCTTCCTCCTCTGTCCCACATGCTCTTGGTAATCCCAAATACAATTTTGTCTCCACTGGCTCAGGGACACACATATGTAGACATTTCATACATTGGTGTGGTTATAATACTAATTTTTGAACTAAATACCCCCATTGCAATTGAGTCCATTATAACTACATAGCCCCACAGGGTTTACAAGCTTTTGTGAGATGCTCAAAAGAACCTGATGCTTACTATAGGGAGAGGCTTCAGCCAAGGTGTAAGCTGGATTCCATTATGGATTTATTTATTTCTGGTAACTGTGTGTTCTGAGCTGATCCCCCAAAGTCAATTGGAGAATACTCGAAGGTATTCCTCCTCCACTTTCCCCTCATAGCTTGCTTTCAGGAAGAATATTCATTAAGGCTGGCCATCTAAATATCTGTAGACTAAGTTGTTCAATGACTCAAACTTTACAATTAGTAAAATAAGTTTAAGCGATCTTGACATTTTCTTAGTTTTTTTAAAGCAGGATTTTGTGAATATCAACCATTCAGAATTACTTTCTCATAAGTTCCTGGATTTGATGTATTCTAAGCACCGTGAAAAATTCATTTTGCTGGGAGAAGGTTGATGAATTCTCATGAAATATGCCCTGATTCTGCATCATTATGCTTCTTCAATAACTTATTTCATTTTAACAGAATCTCCAATTTACTCTTTGACACCTGCAGTCATTACAAAAACAAGCTACCACATTTTTCTCCAGCGGAGAAAGAAGTTTTCTAGTTCAAATCACCAACCTTTTGGTTAGCAGCTGAACACTGACCCATGCTGCCACAGGGCTCCCTTCAATAAATGCTATGGCATTCATATGTGGCAACTTGAAAGGGTACTGGAAGAGTTTATGTTAGGCTTATTGAGTACAAGATTGACCCTTTTACAATTTCAACTAAGGCATAATTATTTCACTATTTTTTCTATTATTTCTCACCCAAACTACTGCAAAAGACTTTTTCATTCACCCAACACTGACACCACCCCCTACATTGTGTTCTTTATACAGTGATCAGAGTAATTCCTTGAAAGCTTAATTCTGATCATTTCACTCCCTTTTTCAATAATTTAACAGCAAGTTTAAAAGAATGGCTTTGAGCCATTGCCTAGGGAGTACTGAGTTCCTTCTAAGGGTGGTTGAAAAACAAGGCAGTAATGGATAGTGCTGATGGTTGTACAACTTAAGGAACATGGCCAATGTCACTAAAGATGTAAAAAATGTCAAGATGGTAGATATTTTGCTACAAATATCTTTACCAGAATAATAGTTTTAAAAATATATAGTTGTTTAAGATTTTAAGGCTATAAACATCAGGTGGTAAAGGGAATTGGAAGATAATTTAAAATAATTTCATGATTATAAAATACTTCACCCACATCAAGAGTGTAACAAGTTGATTGAGGCAAAGAAGGATTTATAAAGAAGATGTTGATGGGATACTCTTTGGAGCAACTAGGCACTGAATGCCCCCAGCACTTCCTATCAATTAAGGATACTTTAGTGAAATCACTAATTTGGAGATCTTAATATGTGATGCTTACAGAAAAGGTAACAGTAGATTTTTTTTGTTATTGTTCACCTAAAACATTTAAATGGCTGAAGTTGGGCAACTCAGCAGTTGATGCTGAATGTACTCCAGCTACTTTGGGTCTAAGACCCCACTTGCACAGTGCCCTAAGCATTGGGTTGCTAACTGAAAAGTCAGGGCGGTAGCTGCCCACAGAGAGAAAGATGTGTCAGAGTGCTCCCTTAACCATTTTTGCCTAAGGAATCTTATCCACTCTGTCCTACAGGGTCACCGAGTCCCAATCCACTCAGCATCCACTTAAATTCCGTGAAGTAGGTACACTGCCTCTGGCTTACAGTGCTGAGTTTAGCAAGCCAGAGGATTTGTTTGTGCTCTATGTGGACAAGCTATAGACCATGTAAGAAAGACGAAAGAATGCATGAAAGAGACAGAAGATAAAGAATTAGCTTTGAACTCCCACTAGTCACAGTGAACATGAAATCATCTTATATTAGTGTTAATTGAGAGGTTTCCTGTAATTTCCTTACTTGATCTTACCTTTTGACCTCGGAAAGTTGAGAAGTTTAGATTCTTAAATTATAAAAGAGAACAAAGGAATATGACATAGTTTAAACTCAGGAAAGGTGTTCTTCAGGATTGTATCTTTTCACCATCCTTATTCAATCTGTATGCTGAACAAGTAATCCAATGACTGGACTGTGTGAGTAACCTGGCATCAGGATTGGAGGAAGGCTTACTATTAACAACCTGTAATGCACAGACGATGCAACCTTGCT